>NC_056725.1:1549742363-1549884863 GCF_019279795.1 Protopterus annectens | reverse complement strand
TACTGTGTGGGGTTGTAAAGTGATGGTGTAACATTATTTCCTGCTAGAATGGCTGCTTCTCTTATCACAGTCATGTAATGTAATCCCACAACAACTGTTGGTCAACATCCACAGAACAAGTTATGTGGTATGGTATTCCTAATTTTCCTTTACATTCACTCATTCTAATGCATGATATAATTATTTAAGCACCATCCTGATGTATATGTACCATGGTTTAGTGGTACTTCATGTTGTGTAGTACGTGCAAGGTCTGGGGTTTGAGAATTACAGAGGTGTTTTATTTTGTTCCTGAGCAGAACAAGGGCCCTCACATACAAAGTGACTAAGGCACTTTTAAGCAGTTGTAAGTGGGTTTGCTATGGTTTGCGCATTGCTGCGCATTGCTTAGCCAAGCGCAAACAAGCGCAAACCCGCACAAACCCACTCACTATGGCTTAATAGTGCTTACTCCTGCTCACCCCACGTTAATTTCTTTAAAAGAAAAGAAAAACGGGGAGATAGGAAAGTGGTGAAAAAGGGGCACAGAGAGGGAAAGACAGTATTTAAAATAACTTGGGATGTGCAGGACGGGTGTAGGGAAGGTCCATAGCTGCCCATTTCTTCAACAGTAACATCTGTGCATATGCCATAAATTTGGAGGTAGATATGAACCCTTCAACCCCTGAGAGAGGGGTGAGGACAACAACGTATGCTGTAATGCCAATTAAATAACATTTCATGTGTCCAGTGGACATGTGCAAAATGGGCAGCTATATATGGGGCGTAATTTTTTTTTTTGGGAGCAGATTGCCCTTTTTTTTTTCAGGTGAGAGTGGAATGTGAGGTAGGGGAAGTAGGTATATTTGGGGAGGTAGGTTGGGGAGGTAAACAGACAAGACAAACAAGATTCATACAGGGGCAGTATATGACACATGTGGTGGGTAAGCACCTTTGATGGGGAGGGATGTTTGGAAATTGCAAGCCCATGAGCCCCCAGATGGAAACAGTGGGACTGAGGTCCCCACCCATGGGCAGTCACCACAGCACCTTCACGGCCCAGAGGGTGGCTGTGCTGGGGGCTGTGTAGGAGGGGCAGGCTGACCCGGGAGTTGCACCACTCAGGCCTCAAGCTGGTGTAGAGGTTCTGCAACAGAATGTTCAATCTCTTTACGCACCGCAGCCCGGACCATTTGAAGGGTGATAGGTGCCCCTCCTCCCACCCTTGCATGGGGGGGGTGATCCCCAACCCCTGCAGCGCTTCCACCCAAAGGTGGCACAGGGCCAGTGGAAGAGGAAGTCCCAGGCTGGGCACCAAATCTGCTGGTGCCAGGTGCCATGGCCAGCTGAGGTGGGACAGGTGGGTCCGCTGGGACCGGCCTTCCCATACTAACTATGTTTTGGAGAGTTTAATAAAGATATGGGTTAGTAACAGTCAACAGCATTCCCAGTTAGTTATAACAGCATGCAGAAGTATTCCCATTAAACCAAGACACCAGATTTTCAACAGTTGAAAAGCAAGCGTAACACATGCATATATAGAACAATAGTGGACATTACAACAGCATGCAGGTTGAATTGATGGCAACAGGCCACCAATATTGCAGTATTTTAACAGGGCACATGCATAGAAATAAATGCAAATATTTATAAACCAATAGGACATATGTCCCAACAAATGTTTTGAGATTAGACATGCCGATTGAGGTGTGGAATTGCATTTTTTATGCACATACAGTAGGATGGGAAAAAATAGCTCAATTAATAACTTAAGCTGCAGGTAGCTTACATCCTTCTAAGTTGGGAACTGCTGATTGAGGGCTCAGTGTCTGTTATTCTAAAAGTGTATTAATTCTGGTTTAAGCACTTGGGCTTCAGGCCAGTTATTTTACATTAAGAGGGACCGTGGTCTGCACTCTTGGAGGAGAGGCTGGACTCTGCCCTTCTGAGCTGGGGTTTTCTGGTTAAAGGCTTATAGTGCCTGCGTATTTGAACTGCTTCTTACTGAAATTGGTACACCTTGTTTGCTGTAGCATAGACTAGATCCAGGCCTGCTGAATCTAGCTTTGTTTGTATAACTTGAGCACTAATCCAGGCATTCGTTGAAGTATTCAATTGTATTTATTACTGCTTGGTAGCAACTTGATTAAAGTGTAGCTATTATTCTAAGTCTTTTGGATTAAACACTTGGGCTTCAGACCAGTTGTTTTACATTAGGAAGGTTTGTGGCCTGCACTGTGGTGGCAGGACAGGTAGCTTACATCCTTCTAAGTTTGGAACTGCTGATTGAGGGCTCAGTGTCTGGTATTCTAAAAGTGTATTAGTTCTGGTTTAAGTACTTGGGCTTCAGGCCAGTTATTTTACATTACGAAGGTTCGTGGTCTGCACTCTTGTGGGAGGAGAGGCTGGACTCTTCCCTTCTGAGCTGGGAATTTCTGGTTAAAGGCTTATAGTGCCTGCATATTCAAACTGTTTATTACTGAAATTGGTACACCTTGTTTGCTGTAGCATAGACTAGATCCAGGCCTGCTGAATCTAGCTTTGTTTGTATGCTTGTTGTTGCTTGCTTATTTCCCTGAAACGCTAATTCCACCTAAAACGCAGCTTTTCAGCACTTCTGTGTATCCCTAGTGATATCTGCATTGCTTACTGTACTTATTTCCTTGTTTCACTTGAAAGAAAGTTACTGTTTGTCATTTTTGCATTTAAGTTACCTGTAACATATTGCATTTAAGTTACCTGGCACTTGCTCACTAAAGCAATTATATAAGTCAGCACTAAAAAATTAAAAGCACTACACCCTCACAAACTCCCCTTGAGTACCCTGTTCCCCATTGGCCCTTTTTTTCAATTATAAAGGAATTCCCAATACTATTCTAGCATGTCCAAAGGTCAGTTGTCAATCTCCTCTCTGGTCCAGCTGGTGAATCTGGGAATCTTGAGGCAATGTTTCAACTGCCTCATGTACACAGACAACCCTCTCCTCCTCCCAACAAATTCCAACACATGTGAGAGATGCAACCATATAGCCAAACTGGAGGCTAAGCTCTCTCAACTCAGTACTAGCGTAACCAGTCAGGAGGAGAAGGAAACCACACTCACTACAATTCCAGTCTCACATAGACCTACCACGACAGCAAACCAAACACATAAACACACAAAAACATACTCGGAGGCTCTAAATAAAAATCTGCCTAAGCAGCAGAGACCTCCAAAGCAGACACCCAAGCAACCACTACCCAAAACAAAACACGTGCAACACATAGCTCACAAAGCCAGTGTGCCGAACAGTCACAGCCTTTAAGACTAAACAACACACCTGATACACTTGCAATAGGTGACTCTATCATCAGGCACACTGACGTCCCGCTCACCAGGCTGAACAAGGAGAAGGTCATGGTGAGCTGCCTGTCGGGTGCTAGGATCCACCACATAACACAAGCACTCAGGTCACTCCAAGGCAAGTACAAATATGACTCAGTCATTGCCCATGCTGGTATGAATGACCTGAGACGTACCTCCCTGGACTACATGAAAAGAGACATAGAGGAGCACTCTGAGCATGTAGCCCAGGCCGGTATGACCCTGACCTTGAGTAGCGTCTTACCATCACCAAGAATGATGCCACAATATGAAGACAAGATGATCAATTTCAACAATTGGCTTAAGTATTGGTGTCATTCAAAGGGGATCCAATGCCTGTCATCCTGGGATGACATGCTCGACAAGCCATGATGCTTCGCTAGGGATGGCTTGCACCTGTCACCCCTGGGCTTTTGGATATTGGCAAAGGCTCTTGCTACCCCCATATTGCCATTTTTAGGCAAGGCTCAAAAGACAAACCCACCTCTATAGGTTTCACAAGGGATAAGAAACTAAGAGTAATGCTACTCAACGCCAGAAGTCTAAACCTCAAGATGCACACACTTGAAACTCTCCTTAGCATGGAGAACATCGATATCTGTGCAGTAACAGAAACCTGGTTCAAGGCTCCCGAGAGCACCCCAGCACTACCAGGTTATACCTCATACCATGCTTTTCGGCCCCAAAACTTGGACCAAACCACAAAAGGAGGGGGGGTATCAATATTTGTCAAAGATACCCACACCTCCAGGTTGGTGGCACAGCACGAAGCATCAGAGACTATCCATGTGCAACTAACAGTGGGTAAAACTGCCTTCCAGTTTATAGCCTGCTACAGACCACCCTCCCAAACCCAGGAACCCCACTCAGTCTTCCTGAGAACAATGGAAAATATGAAGGTCTCTCCAAACACCATTATATTGGGTGACTTCAACTACCCAAACATAGACTGGGAGCATTACTCTAGCTCCAACACCCTAGCCCAAAGGTTCCTAGAATTTATAAACTCAAATGCTATGGAACAACTTGTTACCACTCCCACAAGAGGGGAAAACATACTGGACCTGATCATCACCAACATGGGGACTCTGTGCTCCAGACCAGAAGTGTATCCCTCACTGGTAAGATCAGACCATAAACTAATCTCACTGGATATTCACATCCCGACCCCACCTCCTGCCCAGAAAACCACAGTGAAAAACTTCTCTAAAGCAAATTTCACACTCCTCAAAACCGAGGTGGAATCCTTCAAAGCCCCCGGGCCTGTGGAAAATATGGCCCAGACTGCAGAATCCTTTAAAAACGCATTCTATGAACACCTTCAGGAATGCATGGATCATGCAATCCCAAATAAAACCAAGACCCAGTCCTTTAAAGGCAGATGTCCTGTCTGTTGGACCCCAGCCATAAACAAACTATACAATAGAAGGAGGAAGCTACTACATGATAGAGCAAAATCCCAAAAAGGGAAGGCATCTCTGATCAGTATTAGCAAAAAACTACGGGCACTCATAACATCGTCTAAGGCCAGCCTAGAGAGAAAAATTGCACAGGACACTAAGGATAATCACAAGGCTTATTATTTAGTTTTCTGTTTTTTTTCTGAGCTGCTATAAATGTTGCATGTTTGTATAGGTTAGCAGTGTCCTGTACAGTAGCAAACACTTAGCAAATTTTGGCTGTAGAATTGCCCATAAAACTGTAACCTGTAAAGAAGCAATATAGTGGAAATACCATGTATGCCGACAAATTTAAAGCGACTAGTTGGGTATTGACTGGCAATACCTACAGATTTAGTAGAATTCAGTATTATGTAAACATTAAAGTTAGTAGAATTTAGTATTGTTTTGCATAATCTGCCCCAATAAAGTACCCTTAATAGCCTTCTAACTCCAATACACCACCCACTTGTAGCACACAAATCAAAGAACTGGACAGTATAGATATGCAATTTCTTAAGTTCTCTGCAGCCAGGTTGGTGGATATGGACATGGGCATATTGAGACAATGTTTTAATTGTTTCATGTTTACTGACAACCACTTAATCCTTAAAGAATCAGACACAGTATGTAAGTTGTATACTTACTCAATAATAGTGGAGGCTAAACTCTCATGTACAGGTCTACATCAGGTTGTTGAAACCACACACATAAAACCTACCTCACATAGCACAAAACAGATACATTGAATAATGTATGTTGAGGCACTTAAAGGCAATCTTCCTAGACACCAAATATCACCTAGACTATCTTCTGTCAAAGCTATGCCTCAGCAAGTCCAAAGGCACTCGGACAAAACAACATCTAACACAACACACACATCACTCTCAGTGGACCCCCAAACATTAAGCTCCTAAGGCTAGCAAACACTTCCCAGGGCTGTTATATGGGACTCCATCATGAGATATACTGATGTCTCTCCAACGAGGCTGAACAAGGAGAAGATAACTTTTCCTCCTCCTGAACATTTTTATGCATGCATGCATTCTTCCCTCATGTCATCTTTATTTCTAAGCAATTAGTTCCTAAGTTTTCCTAAATATTTCTCCACCAGTTCCTTTATCTTCTTTACAAAATTACATAATTCAGTTACAATTAGTTAAGATTTTGATTTTATTTCCAACTAATTGTTTTTGGCAGCCAAAAGCATTAAACTTAGCAAAGCCTTACGATGTCTAACCAATTTAGATTCTGTATCCCAGCATGTCCTTACTTATGGCCATTTGCTCCCACAACACTTCTGACAGAGTATTCTATAGCAAATTTTTAAAATATGCCAATTTGTTATACTCCCCAAAAATGTGTTCCTGTTACCTCTGTCTTTTCCATCACATGTCTAGCAATTGCTATCTATCTGAGAAAAAAAACAATTATCTGAACTCTGTTGGGGATGTCAAAATACCTATGTAAACAATTCCAGGCAAAAATCATAAACTTTCTGGATTTTGTTGCATACTTGGGATTCATAAAGGTATCTTTCCATCCTTTGTAAACTGTCTTTCCTGTCTCTCTTCCTGATCTTTTCTAACTTCCACTGATTGTTTCTTGTAGTTATCATGCAATATTTTACATATCCCACTAATTATTCCTTTTTTAACAGCAGCTTCTGTTCTAGACTGAACTGAAATTCTACAAGAGCTGGTAATTCACTTAGCACTCCCAAATACCTTTTCTTTTCCTATTCTCTGATATCAATCCCTAGCAAGGAAGGCAGTCTCTAACTTAAAGTTTAAATTTCTGCTTGGCCTTATCCCACTCTATGACCTTTCCCTCGCTAAATTTTTTCCCAGTACCTTGGTTCCTTTGTCAATTTTCTCCTGTAAATGCCAATAGTTTCTTGTCTATTTTCTATACTGCTACTTGCAGTCATCCCTATTGGCAAAAATCTCTTTTCTCTATTCCCGTTTTAGCTCAGGACTTAAAATACTTTTCTCAACTTAATCAATATAATTTTCTGTATGGCTGCAGTTATTCTCCTCAAGCACTGACATCCAAAATCCTACTTTCCCCTTATTTGCTGAACTTCGTCTTTCCCTGTTTCTTCATTATTCCTTTCCACTTTGATTAGAGCATAGCTCTAAAATGTCCACTCAAATTAAGTAATGCTAAAACCACCTTGTTCTGTGGGCCAAATCAACTTATCCCACTTAACCCTTGCCATCACCCCTTCCAGAATAGATTCCTTCAACTCTTTATTAATTATCACCCACAACTTATTGTCTGCTTGATAAAAATATGCCTAACCTTTATACAAAACTAAAAAGATTAAAAACGTTTTCACTGCTTGTATCTCACTACCTATACCGATAAACAAGAGCTTTCAGTTTCTCATTTTTTGAATTATTGTTTTATACTCTTACAAATATCCTTATCTGCCATAACAGAATTCATACAGTTAAAACATCATCTTATCATGTCCCATAAATATAGGTATTGCTGAACCAATTCATGTGGGAATATATAATTTACCACTGCAGCCTTTGTTTTATCTTTGTTAATTTTATATCCTGAAATGACTAGAAACTATCTTGTAATGTTCCACAGTATGGAAATGTCCTTTTCTGGATTAATCCAGTACAAAATGATATCATGTGCTAATAATGCTAATGAACATACCAGTTATATCCTGCAATTTGCGAGTCCCATAGATTCTTTGCAATGTCTCTAAATTCAAAGCAAATAACAAAGGGGAAAGAAGACAATCCTGCCTGGTGCCTGTATTCAAACACAACTTGTCAGAAAGGAATTCTCCTACCTTAATTCTTGCCTCCAATCCTTCATATATTTACCTGATTAACCCTACTATTCTATCAGGGAATGCAAATGCTTCCATCGCCCTAATCATACAGTGCCTACTGACTCTTTTAAATGCTTTCTGTGCATTAAGACCCACCACCAATAGCAGTATTTTCTTATATTCTGCTTCCCTCTGGATCATCATGGTTCTGTTAATGTTGTCAAATGTTTGCTTCCCTTCACAAAACTGCACTAGCCAGATCTGTCAGTTTTGAGAACAGTTTTGCTGTTCTCTTTGTTACTATCAACATGCATACTTTACCAGCATGAATTAAAATTGAAAAGGGTCAATATGAGGCTTGGTTGAAGGTCTTTACCCCCTTTGGGTATTACAGCCACTACAGCTTTCATTGAAGATGCTGGTACTTCCCCTCCTCTGGTTATCCTTTTCCTTGTATAAATTTTCAATAATATTTTAGAGTCACAGAGTTGCTTGCTTAGGACTAATTATCCATATTCCAGTGATCCATCCATTTTTTAATGTACCTTTTCTGGAAAGGATTCTGGTGATAAAAAGCAGAGTAGGGCAGAGCAAACCTCTCTCTATCTCTCTCTCTCTCTCCAGTCACAATTTCAGCTTATCCTGCAGGTACCCCAGAAATCCCCATGCAGTTGAGAAATGTTATATCTCCCATATGTCCTGGACCTGCCCTGAATGATATGACTCAGATCTCATTTCATTGTCACATTCTAATTGCGTTTGTAATACTGTCAGCCTGCACCACTATTCTAGTAAATCTGTTCCCCCTGACCCTCAATCCATAATGTGTTAGTAAGCATTATGAGCAAGGCTGGAGACGAGGCACAGTCAAGGCAGCAATCTACTCTTGTGCCACATGACCACAGATTAATAAATGAAGTATGATAAATAACAGTTCAGATATTCCATCTTATCTCAGTCATAACAATGTTCAAGGGAATATTGATGTCCAGCACAAGCACAATAAACAACACAGCAAATAAGACATTTGTTAATTAACAAATTCAAAAACTGATACAACAGATGAAAGAGAAAATGAAATATGTCAATAAATGCATAAAAAGTAAGGGAACAAAACAAGTAGAATCTGAAGTAAATGAGAGCTACAAAAGTGCATTCCAGATTAGTACCTGTTTTAAACATATCTCCAAAATGAGTACTCTTCAAACATTTTCTACAGCTTTATAATGTGTCAGTGAACATCACAAACAAGGCAAGGCAAGACTGAGATGCCTCATGATTCCCTGCAACAGCCATGCACATCAGCTAAATGTGCAGTATATCTGTAGGGCGGACAGACAACACTGCATTGGGACACCATTGCCCCACTGCATATTTGACAGGACACCATTGTATGTATATAGACAATCCTCTCCTCCTACAAGAGACCAGGCATAGGCAAGGCAGAGATCTAGGCCCACCTTGAACATGTACAAATGCAGGGAATAAGCAGCATGTGACAACTGCCATGGAACTTCTTACTATTGTAGTACCTCTAAGAATATATGTCCGATTACATGGTCATGTGCCATCTTCAGACCACAAAACATGTTAAGTGTCATAAGTTGTCAGCCGTACTGCAGTTAAGTCAAAATGCCCTCAAGAAACACAACTTCCTCTATGTACCCTTATCCTGACAGATATGTATTTAGCAATATGTACCTTGAAGGTTGTTAATGTTTCTACTCACAACTTATTCCATAATTTAGGTATTGCTTGTGATAAAAAAAATCTTTATTTCTGTTTTATTCGATGTTAGATTAAATAGTGGACATTTATATGTTTTTCTTGTGATATTGTGTACCAAAAGTTAAACCAAGATCATTTCTTAATGTTAGATCAGTCATTGTCCTAAAGAATAGACACAGCTTGACTCTCAAACATTTATAAGCTATGCTTTATAAGTTTAATTTCTTCAGTTTCTATAAGTAATCCAGGTTTTCAGCCAGCTCTCTTTTTTGTAAACTACCAAAGTACACTTTATAATAAATCTACTTCTGTCATGGAGTGGCTACTCTAGCCATTGACTTAAAAATGATAGTCAGTGTATCTTTATCCCTTGTCATTATTGTGCTTAATTTTAAGCCAGTTTTCCTCATTCCTTTATGTCTAATACCTATTATGTGACTGTTAAAATTTAGTCTTTTCACAATAGTGGTACTCAGACCTTTTATGTATTTACAATTATATAACTTCACACATCCTAAGCTAATCGATGCACCCATAGTTGCACCAAATTAAACAATTTTTGCAAATTTTCATTTGCTCCAGATAGTCATTTCAGAGATTTAGGCCACTGTCATCTTAAATTTTTACACAAATTTTCCAGCCATCTGCATGCTTGCACAGCCATAACTTAGCAGTCAATGGAAAGTCAGAAAATACAACAGTGCGCCTTGAGAGGAGCTAACACCCTTTATTACCACTGATTGTGTCCTGTCAGTTAACCAGCTCTTAGTTTGTCTAATGATATAATGATTTACCTTGAAACTGTATAGCATATCCAATATCTGCCAGTGGGACTTGGTGTGGAAATATACAACTGCACAGCCTATTCATTGATCCAGTAGACAATATATCCTATCATAACATAACAAGCTGAGCACCATCTTGCAAGCCTATGTTGAGTTTTCTCAACTTAAGACCAATATTTGTAATTTCTATTTGACTGTAATAATAAGTAATGTGCAAAACACTTGCCTATTTAATTAACCATAAGTGTATCATCCAAAACTCTTGTCTATTATTGAGTTTAGACTAATATGAAGATAACAGGTCTATATTCAGCCATCGAATGCAACTTGCTCCGAATGGCTATTCCCTGAATGTTAAACATCAAACGTTATTTTTACAGACCAGACATATCTCTGAAAATAAAATCATCAAATGGCCATAGTGGCCTAACATAGTAGAACTGAAATGTGCTACTTACTTATCGGTAACTTAACTATAAGAAAACCTGCCCTTTCCCCAATTTAGTGCAACCTCGGAGTTGGTATATATAATTAGCGAGGGGTATGGGGGCACAGCCCCCCACATAAGTAGTGTCTGCTGTTCACCAAATCTTCCTGTTGTGGGGGGACTGCATCCCCACATCCCCCCGATAATTATGTATACCAACTATGAGGTCATACTAAATTGGGAAAAGGGCAGATTTCCTTATAGTTAAGTTACCAGTAAGTAGTACATTTCAGTTCCATTATGTTCCATTATGTTGGCCAACAATGTCCATTTGATGATTTTATTTTCAGAGATATGCATGCATAGTATAATTAATGTTCAATGTTTAACATTTGGAAAATAGCCATTCAATGCAAGTTGCATTCAATGGCTGAACATAGAAAGAGATGATAACTAGTAAGTTTGAGTATATCATCACCCTTATAAGTAGGGGTCATTCAGGACTTAGTCCATTCTTGAGGTATAAGTCCTCTGATTAGTAACTAATTAAGCGTTATTGTTAAAGGTGAAACAAAAATATGCAAGCTTTACTGATTAATGGTCTAGATACACTGGGAGGACACACAGGGCAGATCTTTTTGAATTTTGTTATGGATAACCTAACATTGTCTTCCAAGATACAAGAACAGTCTCCTAACTCAAACAAGAGGACAAGTTTGGTCAATGTCTCAGGAGCCTTACCCATATTTGAGAAGTGACTATTAAATATATCAGAAATCATAGAAGGGACCCCAACAGTAATATCATTCATGATAATAGGTCTTAATTTATCTACAGGTTATTTATTAGAATTGACATACTTGAAGAAGTCCTTGTGGTTGTGTAGTATAAAGGTAAATTTCCATTCAAAAGTCCTCTTTTTGTCAAACAAGGCTTTCTTGAATTATCTTGTAATACTTTTTTCATTTATTCACATAGTATGTATTTTGGTATTACTGATAAATGTTGCTAGTTCTTTTTGTTTTGAAAATAACTTTCTCATGTTCTTATCCCACCAATTTTTTATAACTTACTCTGGAAGTGTTGTATAAACACTCTCAACTGTTACAAGTTTTAGTTTGGCTAGTGTCCCTTTTCCAGGAAAAGGTGTCTAGGTTTTCATTGGGTCTGCTGTGTTAAGCTTGCTCATGTCATAGTAAATTGTTTACATTATGTTTGCCTTGCATTGTGTTACACTGGAATGAATGGAGTCACGATCAAGGACACTCAGGAGATGCATATTTACTGAGGTACTAATCATTTGCACGTAGATCATACAGATCACAGACACTTGCTTGAAAATCTGAGCTCAAGTCACAGTTGCTCAAATGCTATTGAAGGTAAATGAGTTCTTGATATTTCAAATCTTTGCACCTTGGGTAAAGTGTGAAAAAGGTTCAGAGACAAATAAAATAAAGAACACATTTTTATTGTAATGCATCCATTCATTGATAAACCATCTTTTCCCCATTTTTGCACAGAGTTGGGGTGCCACATCAAAAGTGACCATCGTCTAGAGCTAATGTTCACACCATTCATAAAAATCTACTGGATGAGTACATGCTTTATGAGAATGCATACTTAACCTACAATGTATGGCTTCATGTGAAAGGGCTTGTGTGATATGAGGTGTTTACTTTGAGGACCCAATAATACTGACGGTCTGTCATGACCATCAATTATACAGGGAAAGGCAAAGACAAAGACATGATTTACCCCTTCCATGGCAAGTACAGAATCTGCATTTCACCTCCAGAATCAGATGATAAATTATCAGACACAATCTCTTCTTTAGCACCCTTGTACAGGTTTTCAAAGGGAGGCTAAGATTCATGATGTCTGTGTAACTGGTGCACACCATATTTTACCCATTTTTTAAACCAAGGACTGACATCTCAGTTAGTTGATCTAGAGGATGTGTCCTTACCATCCATACAACAATGAAAAAGCACACTAGCTATTGTTTTTTGTTTGTCTTTTTGTCTTTTCTCAGTTAGGGGTCGCCACAACGGAACTCCAGTCCGCTAATGATTGGCAGTAGATTTTTTATGGTGCCGAGTTGCCAGCCCGACGCCCAAAGTTCAGCGAAGGCACGTCCATTCACACATGTCTTTCGGAGGCCACTCAATCATGGGGAGGACATGCAGACTCCACACAGAAGGCACTCTAGCCATGAATTGAACAGGAGAACCTCTTGCAGTGAGGCAACAACGCTACCGCTGTACCACCGCGGCTTCCACACATTTCTCATTTATACTTTCCACAATTTTCCTGGTTTCGTTCTTTATATTTTCATATTTCCACAGTCGCTTCTTTCTCCAGGCAACCCAAAGTTTCTTTGTCAATGTAATGTTTTTCATGGATCTTTTCCATTAATGAATACAAATGTTTATTTGTAGTTTTTAACAGTTTTTCATGTGCAAGTATTTTTCTTTCTACAAATCTCTGTCTTTCTGCATATCTTTTGTTTGGAAATTTTTAGCTTAATGCATAACAACAACAATAGTTCTTCCTTATCCAAAACAGTCCACTTCGTCATCACTATGCCTCTTTTTTTGGCTTCTCAGTTTTTTGTAATTTTTTGTGAACTACTTCCTTCTGCCACAGAGGTCATTCCCCTAACACAGTGGTAAAAATGTTTCCATGTTCTTAGACTTCTACACTGCTTTTTTTCAACTCCTGTAATATATTATATGACTAGGAATTGCTGAGATGAACAAGAGAAGCCCAGTGGATGTGATAAATTTGGATTTCAAAAAACATCTGGCTCACTGCCCCATAGCAGGATGATGAACATATTTAAAGCTATGACTGTGATGAGTATCAGGTATACATTTGTAAGACTGGTAGGGAAGGTTACAGAATGTTATACTGAGTACCTTCCTAGGGAAGCAGAGGGATTAAAGGGATGCTGGATGAGAAAGGATTAGATTCCAAAAGACTTGTTCTCAGTCCAAATGACTACGTACAATGAGAGTAGGTGTTTTGGAATCTGGTCCCCTTCCGTGTTTTGGAATCTGGTCCCCTTAGTAAGCCTGTTCATCGATAGGCCTTACAGTGAAGTAAGTCACTTACACTGAGAGCAGGTTTTTAGGAATCAGGGCAAACTTGCACTGAGAGCAACTCTTTTGGAATCTGGCCCTTAGTATTACATCCGCCATTGTGCCAAACATTGCTCTATGAATACAGAGCAGGGTAAGCATATATGTGTATCATTTCAAACTAGGTGATGCAAGGGGTCTGAAAAGGGATTATGATATAGGAAGTCGGTGAGTCAAGCTGATGGCATTCAGTATTTAATTCTTTGTCTCCTGAACAAATCCGAAGAGTTAAAGCTAAAACTAAAAAAAAGCTGTACTGAGGGAAAAAAACACATTAAAAAAATGGAAGATGCAAGTCGAACAGTACAGTATTTTATTTTAAGCAATATAACAACTATTTTGTGCTAGATAATATTTGTTCTATGCGGACTCTATCAGATAAATCAACCCAGTAAAAGTAACATTTAAATAATTATATCTAATCATGTGCTGCAACTAAACCAATAAAATTGCATTAGGATACAATGAAAGTACAACAGTTAACTCATTACATCCATGTGATGCCTCCAGGTGCATCTGCAGTTAACGCCTACTGATGCCTCAAGGTGTCAAATATTGCTTGTTCATATTTGCATCAATAATTCAAAATCCATGCTATGTACAAGGTTTTAAAATATTTCACCTTATAGCTTACACAATGGCAAACTCAGCTACAATATTTGACCTCTGTCTAATGCAGGTAAATAGATACTGTTGTTTTTATGATATTAATTTATATGGATACAATTTTCACATTTTTCTAAATATCTCAACTACCAAGTAACACAGACAGAACTCTTTAGCCTCATATGAAAGTTCTCAAGTAGATGAATAAAATGCTGACATTATATATGTAAAAAGCACACTAGCTATAACATCCAGAATCATCATAATTTCCATCTGAATTTCAGCCTGTCTCTTAGTCTTGCCATACTGGAATTGTTTAGTTGCCGCAGACACATGAGCTACAGAGATGAACCATATCCCATCACTTACTACTGGCATTGCCTTCTCTATGGATGATATAAGAATCTGCTTTAGGAGTTCTTCATAGTCTTTACTAGTTAGTCTGACAATGTCCCCAGTTAAAGTTGGTCTCACCTGCGTTAGTGTATAGTTTTCCAGAGCTTTCTTTATGTGACAAAAAAGTTATTTATATGTCCAAGACAAATCCAACCCACACCTCTGAACTTGCTGTAGGGACTGCTGCAGCTGCTATTGTCTGCTGTCTCAGTATCTCTCTGTCAAATATGAAGACCCTTCACTAAATGAGCATTGTGTTGAATGCCTTTTTCAATAACTTCATATTTCCCTCATGACCGATTTCTACCAGTGATTCATGGGGTTACTGAATGACAAGTACCAGCAACTATTTGGATACAATTCATTCATACTGCCTCAACCAATGAGGTCTAAGCAAGGTCCACTTAGACTTTTCCTTCCAGTTTTCTCCTGTATAAAGGTTCATATAACTAAAGGGGGTGTTGAACTCATCATAATTAGAAGCATTTGCCAGGCATTCCCAGCTCACCCTCACTATACCTTGGGATTTGCTAGGTCTGCTCAGCTGCTACCTGCCAGTCTATCCATTCAGCAATTGTTGACAACATAAAAGCTCTGCATGCATGTTGACCAGACTCTGCCTAATATATAGATTCAGATGTGATGATTAGTGATCAGCAGTATGGTTTCATGTTGAGAAAGAGCACTACAGATGCAATGTTTGCTCTGAGAGTGTTGATGGGAGAAGTACAGAGAAGGTCAGAAGGACTTGCATTGTGTTTTTGTAGACTTAGAGAAAGCATATGACAGGGTGCCTAGAGAGGAGTTGTGGTATTATATGAAGAAGTCAGGAGTTTCAGAGAAGTATGTAAGAGTGGTATAGGATATGTACGAGGGTAGTGTGACAGTAGTGAGGTCTGTGGTGGGAGTGACGGATGCGTTTAAAGTGGAGGTGGGATTACATCTAGGATCAGCTCTGAGCCCTTTCTTATTTGCAATGGTAATGGACAGGTTAACAGATCAGATCAGACAGGAGTGTCCGTGGACTATGACGTTTGCAGATGACATTATGATCTGTAGTGAGAGTAACAGGTGGAGGAGACCCTGGAGAGATGGAGATATGCTCTAGAGAGAAGAGGAATAAAGGTCAGCAGGACTAAGACAGAATATATGTGTGTGAATGACAGGGACGATTGAGGAATGGTGAGGATGCAAGGAGTAGAGGTGGCGAAGGTGGATGAGTTTAAATACTTGGGATCAATAGTTCAGAGTAATGGTGAATGTGGAAGAGAGGTGAAGAAGAGAGTACAGGAAGTAAGGAGTTGGTGGAGAAGAGTGTCAGGAGTGATTTGTGACAGACGAATACCAGTAAGAGGAAAGGGAAGGTCTACAAGAGGGTAGTGAGACCATTTATGATATATGAGTTGGAGACAGTGGCATTGATAAAAAGGCAGGAGTTAGAGCTGGATGTGGCAGAGTTAAAGATGTTAAGATTTGCACTGGGTGTGAGGAGGGTGGACAGGATTAGGAATAAGTATATTAGAGGGTCAGCCCAGGTTGGAAGGTTTGGAGACAAAGCCAGAGAGGCAAGATTATGTTGGTTTGGACATGTGCTAAGGAGGGATGCTGAGTATACTGGGAAAAAGAAGCTAAGGATGAAGCTACCAGGTAACAGGAAAAGAGGAAGGCCTAAGATAAGGTTTATGGATGTGGTGAGAGAGGACATGCAGGTGGTTGGTGTGACAGAGCAAGATGCAGAGGACAGGAAGAAATGGAAACAGATGATCCATTGTGGCAACCCCTAACGGGAATAGCTGAAAGAAGATGATGATGTGATGACATGACTGCAGAGTCAATCATTGTCATGTCCCCTTATAAATAGCCTGATGTTTGAACATGGTGCTCATTATGGGTAACCTATGAGTAGTATAGAAATCCAAAAACAATTTGTCACTTTGTTTCTGACTGGGGAAGCCAGTCCTCTCAATCACATAAATCTGGGTATTCTCTCATTATCCATTTCAGTTAAACTCATCAGTAAATTTACAGTCACTAGGTGATAATGTAGCAAGCACTACTTCCACTGTTTCCAAGATGATTAAATAGTCCAAATATCCATGATGTGTATATGTACAAACATTGTTTCCTTTCTGCAATTTGTAATTGTACTGAGGTGACACTCTTATCTTCTGCTATAAACTCCAGCTTTGTGACACACATCTTTGCAAGGGAAACAGACCCTGATCAACAAGTCTAGTTATTGGACAAATGCTTTGTGCAGAGGAAAGAGTAACAATATCTAGCTGGCATTCCATTATAGAAATCCATGACACAACATGCCCTTTACATAACTCACTTTTAAGTTTCACTCCTGAAATGGCTAGAATGATCACACTAATGGCTGTATCAGTTTGATTCTTGTTGCACAAACCTAAGCAAGTCAAAAATATTACGATCCTCTGTGTCCTTTTTGTATCTTTTTCTTCACATTCTGCATTGACCATTTTTGTGCATACTATGATTCACGTTTGCCGTTTTCTTCTGACTACCTTTCTAATTGTCCAGTGTTAATGGCACCTTATACAGCTGTTTTATATTGAATTGTATCCTGCTAGCCTTAAACATGCTTATTTCTTAAAATAATGGTAAGTCTGCGAAGATCACCCTCAGCCACTTCCTGTTCAAGTTCTAGGATATCTATGAAATTGATTGTGTTTGTATTAATGCACCATCTAATGCTTGTGGCTGTATTAAATCTTCTTTACCATCCAGTCACTACTTTTGCATCATATCATATGCACCAGACAAATTTTTACCCATATTTCTCTATGTCCTTCTCCAAACTTACAGTACACGGTTCTGCCATATATTCCAAAATAGTTCCATGTTTTATCTGACTTTCTTGTGAAAAACTATAATGCACAGATGAAACTCAAATGTTTAAGGTTCAAT
This sequence comes from Protopterus annectens, assembly GCF_019279795.1. Taxonomy (NCBI): domain Eukaryota; kingdom Metazoa; phylum Chordata; order Ceratodontiformes; family Protopteridae; genus Protopterus; species Protopterus annectens. The sequence goes on along the minus strand of NC_056725.1, from coordinate 1,549,867,272 downwards.
AATTTCTGTAAATTCTCTGCTATTCTTTTAAATGAAGTTTAATCAGATTAGTATGCACCAGTCTACAAGTTCTAGCACCCATAATATTTAGTAACACTGTCGGTTTCATATGCTCTGCAATCTTATTTCTTAAAAAAAGGCATCATTCTAGTCTTTCAGTGTTACTTAGTCATTCTTCTCAGGTAACAACAAAACATTAAGGTATACTACATACTTATCTGTTTTAAAACTACACCACCATTGAAACATTTTCCTAATAGTCATTTCTTGGGATACCCAAACTAGTATTTAAATGCATGTTCATACAGCACTTTCAAAATAATTTGCAGAACATTCACACTCAAAAATGCCTTTTTGTTTTAAAGCACTTCCCCATTTAGTATGTTTAAGCAGCCAATACAGCATATTTGTACAACACCCCCTAGTGTAATATCTTCTCTGGTAAGGTCAGACCACAAAATCACCTCCTTTAAAGTAAGAATACAACTTGAAACCCCAACTAACCCTGGAATATTCAGGAACTACTCTAAGGCTAACTTCCTACTATTAAGTGATAACCTGGCAAAATTTCAAGCCCCCATACACCCCAAGAGCACTGCTGCCTATAAAATACTATTTAGAGAAACCCTATACAAGCATGTTAATAGCTGTATAGAGGCAGCTGTAGCCTCCAGGAGGAAGTACAGAACTAGCACAAAAAAACAAGTCACCCTGGTGGAATCACAAAATCAATAGGCTGTATAACAGGAGGAAGAAAATCATGGAAGAAATTAGGAGGTGTAGCACCCATCAGGATAAAAGCAGTCTCATCAAACTAAACAAACAACTCAGAGGACAAATAAAGTCTACCAAACCAAATTTGAGCTAAATTTGGCCTCGCAGGCCAAGGACAACCCTAAGTTATATTTTAGCTATGTCCACAGCCTCAAAGGCGATGCACAATTGTATGCAGAGTTCATTGTTAATGTAGCCACCTATACTGAATCAGAAGATATAGCAAACTTACTGGCTGACAAATTCATTTTCAACTTTAATCCTCTTTCCCCCTTAACCTTCCATCAAGAAATACCATCAAATATAACTCCCCCTTATATAACTAATGAATAGATCCTTAATGCTCTCTCTAAGACCAAGAACACTGCATCAATGGTCCCAGACAATGTTCCAGGATGCCTTATAAATAGCATGAAAAATGGCTTATCGGGCCTTCTGGAATTGCTATTTGACTCTTGCCTTCAAACAGGCTTAGTGCCTTATGAATGGAGAACAGCAACAGTCATCCCTCTGCACAAGTGGGCCATACAGACCCTGGAAACTACATACCCATAAGTCCCACTAGTCTTGTATGCAGAGCCATGGAAAGAATTATCATTGAAATGATCAATAATGACATAGCAAACCTCCAGACACCAGGGACAACTCAATTTGGTTTTATCAAGGGCAGGTCATGCCTACTCAACCTGGTGGGCATCTTTGAGAAGGTCACCAAAGCAATGGATGATGGCAAAATGGTTCACATTATCTACTTTGACCTGGCCAAGGCATTTGACACAATACCCCACTCAAGCATTGTTGACAAACTCAAGAGGTTAGGTACAAAGCCTTATTCACTTGATGGATAGATAACTGGCTCACAGACAGAACCCAGGAAGTTAGTACTAGGGAGTCCACATCTGCAAAAAGGCCAGTCACAAGCACAGTCCCTCAGGGATTGGTCCTGAGACCACTCCTTTTTTGACATTTACTTCTCTGATGTCAAGGCCAATATTAATAGCCTCTGGCTGACTAAATTTGCAGATGATTGCAAATTAGGATCTGTCATTGAATCCCCCACTGACTCAAATGTTTTTCAGGAATGGCTGACACAGACAAATAACTGGTGTCAGAGCCATGGACTAAATCTGGGTGCCAAAAATACATAATAGTATCCTTTAGGAAGTCATCTACCTCTGGTAGCTATCATCCATGCAACATACCCCTAAGAGATGGCCCAGTATTTAGGGACTTAGGGACACACATAGACTTTAATTTAGCCTTTGACCATCACGAGTCTGCAGTAGTGAGGAAATCATTCTATGTTGTGTAACTTATAAACAAAGGTATGGCATCTAGGCCCAAGGAAGTCATTCTTCCACTGTATTCAACATTCATCAGACCTGTCATTGAGTACAATGCCCCTATGGTTTGTACCTAACTAGGCATATCCAACAATTGGAAAATTCATAGAGGTTCCTTGCTTTAAGAATACATGGCATAAGTAACATGCGCTATGCAGACAGCCTCAATGCCCTATCCCTGTATTATGCCTCCTACAGGATATTGAGGGGATATCTATGACATGCAGGGCATTGTCAGACCTCACTCCAATGGACTTCCTGCATATCCACAAAAGAAACAGCACCAAAATTACCCATTCTAAAGACTTAAACCTTGCCTGTGATATAAATAGGACCTGCTGGAGAGACAGGTATTTATCTCAGAGACTACCCCTTCTCTTGAATAGGCTTCTCATCCATGTGAAGCAGAGATCCCCCCTAAACCAATTCAACTTTAACAATTGAATGGGGATCAGAAAATTAATCCCTGGTTTGGTACCTGTATCTCTAATGAAAGCAGGTAGCCTGTAAATGGTTCATTTACAGACTATCTGCTTTCATTTGAGAAATAGGTAGCCTGTAAATGGTTCATTTCCCAGGCCCCTGCTTGCAAATGTTTCATCTCCCAAGCCCCTGCTTAAACTTATCAAGGGTATGAGAACTTGTCTTGCATGACTAGGCTTAAAAACAGATCCTTGTGGTCGTTAATGTAGTAAAGACTTATAGGTTCATAGGTTCATAGGTAGGTACTAGGCTATCGGCCCTAGGGCCCATACAAGCTTAGCCAAAAAATGTACCCTGGCTTTCGCCACCCAAGAAAATTATTTTCCTGTTCCCCTGTTGAGCAGAGCCACAGAAGTGATCTACGGGGTGAATTTCCCATTTCCCTTCCAATCATCAAGATTTTTCTTGAAGAGTGCTAATGAGGAGCTCTGTTTGACATAGATAGGTAGTCTGTTCCAGAGTATGGGAAGTCTCTGGGACAGGAATCTATCCCTCCAGCATGTTCTGTTTATTTTGGTGACAAGGTTAAGGTCCCTAGAGCGTGTAGCTTGGAGGGATTGGTATTTCTTTAAGTGCAGCATGTCCAACAGCTCTGGATTTGACATAGCTTTGTATGTTAGGCAGAGATCGCCCCTGAGTAGGCAATATGTGATGGAGTAAAGCTGTAGTTGTTTGCGACGGTCTGCATAGGGCATCTGTTTGAGGCCAGTAATCCTCTTTGTGAGGTATTTCTGTGGTCTTTTCAGTTGTTGTAGATGTCTTGTGAGGTACATACCAAAAGGGCACTGTACTCTATAATGGGTCTAATGAGTGATGAGTAGAGGGGAACAATGACCTCTTTTTTTCTGGATGAGAATCCTTTTGTGATGAGATGAGCCACGTAGAAGGATTTCCTGACTACTGTGGTGATGTGATTATCAAAGGAGAGACTGCTGTCCACCTGTGTCCCAAGGTCTCTTATCACATTTCCGGCCTTAAGTAGACTACCAGCTATGTGGTAGTTCATGGGTACAGAGTTTTTACCAAAGGGGATGACAATACACTTTTTGGCATTGAGCTTCAGCCCATGGCTTTGACACCAGGTATCTGTCTCAGTGAGGCCCTTTTGTAGTTTGTCCACATTGTTAGGAGTTTCGATTATGGCTCCTAGTTTGCAGTCTGCAAACTTTGTTAACCAAAGACCTTCTGTGTTGGCCTGCACTTCAGAGAAGTAGATACCAAACAGGAGAGGACCCAGGACTGAACCCTGTGGTACTCCACTTGTCACTGGTCTTATGTCAGATTTGGAATCCGCTACTTTCAGTATGGGTTCTGTCCGTGAGCCAGTTGGCAACCCATCTTGTGACATAGGGATTTATACCTAGTCTAGTGAGCTTATCTATAATTCCAGAGTGGGGGATGGTATCGAAAGCCTTGGCGTGATCCAGATAAGCTGTGTGAACCATTTTACCCTCATCTATGGCTTTGGTGACTGCTTCAAAGAAGTCAATCAGGTTTAGGAGACATGATCTGCCTTTTACAAATTCAAACTGAGTAGGGTCCAGAGTTTGGAGATTACCAATGTCTTTGTTTATGAGTTCCACAATGATATGTTTCATGGCCCTGCAGACCAGGCTCGTCAGGTTAATGGGGCAGTAGTTCCCAGGGTTTGAAGTGGCTCCCCCTTTGTGGAGTGGGATAACTGTCATGGTGCGCCATTCAGTGGGTACAAAGCCTGAGGTGAGGCTATGATTGAACATGGTACTTAGGTAGGGTGCCATTTCATTCTGTAGTTCATGTAGAACGCAGCCTGGGATATTGCCAGGTCCCATGGATGCTGTGTTCTTGGTTTTGGAGTGTATATTTTTTACCTGTGCAGCCGTGATTATAGGAACTTTGCATTCTTCCGGTATAGAGATGGGCCCTCTGGGGGGTGAGAGGGGGGTAAAGTTAGCACTGAACCTATCTGCTAGGATGTTGGCAATATCAGTTGGTTCTGTATATTTAGTGCCATTATGCTGTAACTCAGAGCAGATCTGAGTATTCCCATTTAGATTCTTGACATAGCTATAGAATGCTTTGTGGTTGTCTTTAGAGTCAGTGGCAATTTTGCTTTTGTAACTAGCTTTGGAGGATTTTATGAGGGATCTCAACTTCTTACTGAGGTTGACCAGGGAGTTCCTCCATTCATGGGATTTTACTCTTTTTTGCAACAGTTTCTTTCTTCTGTTGTAGAGTTTGTTTATGGCAGAGGACCACCAGATTGGCTTCCTTTTTTTGGAGGATAACATCTTGGTTCTATTAGGGATAGCATGATCCATGCACTCATGTAAGTGCTTATAAAGTGCATTTGTGCATGATTCGGCAGTCATACCTCTATTGTCCGTCTGCATGGGTGTCATGAAGTTTGCCACTTCTGTCTTAAGAAGTGTGAAGTTGGCTTTTGAGAAGTTTTTTACAATGGTTTCCCTAATTGGGGCTGGGGGTGGGATGTGGATGTCTAGGCTGATTAGCTTGTGATCGGATCTGACTAACGAGGAATTGACATCTGGTGTGGAACCAGAATTTCCCATGTTGGTAATGACCAGGTCTAGGATATTGCTGCCCCTAAGACTCATACCTGTAATCCTCTTTGCACTCTAACAGACTTACATATTAATAAGTGATGAGTGATACAAACATTTATATACCTGTGAGAAATTTCTTGATAATATAACAAATTGTTTAGATTTTTTATAAGCAGCATCAGAGTGCCCAAGCTGTCCAGAAGCAGAACAAAACAACATTTTATACTGTGCACAGAAATATTCAAATGCTCCATAGAAAACACCCTTTCAGGTTCTCCAGTATAACACATAATATAGTTAGAGTGCAAAATAGTCAGCTGGCTTTCAGTAAATAGCAAATGGCTTCTATACACTTTAAAGTTAATGTTCTCTTCCTAATCTCCAGGTCAAAATGTCTAATTTGTCTAAGACTTTATTCAGCAGATTAAACACTTTGCAGTAATGCCAAAGTTCAGAACAAATCACTTCAGCTGAAAGCAAACATTTCTGGTAAATGTTTGTACCACTCATCACTTATCAATATGTAAGTCTGTTAGAGTGCAAAGAGGATTACAGGTATGAGCTCTTAAAAGTCTTCTCCTAGTAGTCTGGGGATGGATTCCCTTAACTTATGTGCTTACTGTGTGCCTCCAAGCAAGTCACATAGCCAGTCAGCGGAATGAGAAACTTGGGCTTGACTCCTCAGTGGCATCTTGGATCACATGCCTAGTAATTACAAATTATTATTGAAGTTTAAAGTAGCACCAGTTAATTCTGCAGCCTGTCAGATCTCACACATCAAGGTTGACCCTTCCTGCAAACTGAAGTCATAAAACAGTTCAGAGGAAAAATGCACAATAACCCTGGCTTGTGGAATATATATCACAAATGTTTAATAAAAATCTCCTAGAAATGGTATTGGTCCTTTGGTCTCATTTCCAAAATTTTTTTGGACCATTTCCCCTCACACTACCTCTATGAGCATCTGATGTTTAGAAAACACAGCACTATAGATCTGGTATTTTTACAACAAGCTCTTCTCATCCACATAACTGTTCAGGTGTTCAGTGTATCAAAAGTTGTAATCAGCGATTTGGAGGCCTCACTTGCAGGCAATGCAGGATCCGTCATTGTCATTTATCCTCCCGACTGTATGATCTTGTCTAATTTACCACTCCATACATGCTGAGTCTGATAAATGGGGTTCAGGAAATGAATCCGTTTACCAGACTGCAGTCTGACAGTCTAATAAATGTGGTTCAGAAATTGACCCCGGGATTCATGAAGCTCGGCGCAAGGCCGGCGTAAGGTCTGCGCCGGCGGTGCAGTGAATAGCCGGCGCAGTAGCGCCATATGCATATTAATGAGAGTGCACCGCAACCACAGACACGTGCGTAGTGTACGTGAGCGAGCCCAGGTAGGATGCGTCTGGAGGCGTGTCTAAGCCGGCATGAGGTGAGCAACCTAATGTGCTGACAGCCACGGTCTGCCCATAATAGTAATGGCAGCAGCCAGGTCCCGTGCAGAATGAAACGCATGCAGAGTATGCAACATAGTACCCATCCCAAATAAACGGAGAAGCAAATACAAGCCACGAAGGCTTAAGTGTACCCATCCAAGGAGCAAAGGATACGCATAAGACCGCGTTTGTCCCGCAATGCACCGTCAGTGGTTACACTCAGAGAAGGTGTACAGCAGCATGTCAGCGCGCCGCACCGACATAGGAGCAGCGACTAAGGTCACCACCTATTCCAATCTGGGTGGGGCAGTCTCTCTATGGGCAGTTGTGTCCTGAAAAAACGTATTAAAAATGGCAAATGTGCTAAGATTGTAGGACATAATGATATCCCGTATGTAATGTAATGGTAGCATGAATTGGTTATTTCTGTAACTGAAATACCTAAATGTCACAAGAAACAGAATAAGCAAGCAAACTGCCACAGCAATAAGCTTTTATTTAGGCAAACAAGTGAAGTCCTATGCTATATAGTGACCGTGTGTATGTGTCGGCCTGTAAAGTCAGATGTGAGTCCCGGAAATATCCCAGCTTGGAAACTGGAAAAGGTGGCAACCCCAGTAGCGACATGGGCATGGTCACCAGGGTTACCAGCTGTCCCAATGTGCCATGGACAGTCCCTGATTGGACAGTTGTGTCCCTGCAACAATCGGAAAAATGGAAAATGACCTCAGATCCCCTGCCAAAAATATTCCTGCAATATACATGTAATAGTAGTATAAAACATAATACATTTGTATATGAAACACATACATGGCAGAAGAAAATGAATAAGGAACCTAAATGCTTACAGAATAAGCTTATAGTATGGCAAACAAGTGAAGTTCTGTCAACTGCACTTGCCGTGGGTATGTGTAGTCCTGCAAATTCCAAAGTTTCCACATAACATGCCCCACTATGGGCATTGGAAAAGGTGCCAACCATAATGGTCACAAGCAGTAGTGAGAGTACATAGCCGGGTAGCTGTGTTGACATAACAACAGTAAGGAATCAAGATACCTTAAACACAGGCAAACATGTGCATAGCAACATATCCCACACCCAGCAACGTCTCTGTCGCATACACTGGATGGCGTATGTTGAAGTGTAATATCCAGAAGCAGAACCCATGCATTCAGATGTAATACACAATAGCCTCATTGTACATGTCAGTCCCACCCATGTACACCTGTGCACCCTAACCCGCTAGCATCCGTGTGCAGCTATACACCCACACACAATGTGCATACCTGAAATGTGGTAAGATGTTTGTGTTAGGCAATGCCACGCGGGCAAATACGTACCCACATGTCACCAACCCACCTCAGGTACAGATATGTAAATGGCTGCATGTGAATGTGTCTGCAGAATGTGTACATCCTGCATGTGGTATGTACCCGTCGAAACCATATAGGTTTGCATACGACACGGTGCACATAACTGTACACATGTGGACAAGTCGGGTTGTTGAACCACCGCATCGATGATTAGCTATGCAGTGAAGTCGATCACATATAGCGGAACACGTGCCCACCAAACAGGACTTCCTAACAGGGTGCTACAGGCAAAGAAGGGAAGGTGGGACATCACATGTGGAGAGTAGCATTGCCGGACGGCCAAATACACACGGTCAAGGTAAAGGACGGAACAACATGCATATGGCCGGATGGATGTTGTTCGAAAAATATATATAGAAACACATGTGAAGTGCCAGTTTAGACTCGAAATACTAGATAATGCATTGAATTGTACCGTACAATATGGCAGTAGAACTAAGCCTGCATGTAATTGGTGAAGCTAAGCTGTAGTGTGATGGAATTCTGATCCTGGCAGTAACCAGTAGAGCAGGCTTATGTCTGTCAGCATTAATTATCTGCTGGGTTACAGAACAATAAATGTATGTACATGCATAACATCACCCCTTCCCCTGAGGAGGATGGCCTTGTGAGCTCTATCGAAGATAACAGTAGAACTCCTTACCAGAGAGACAAAGCAACGTATTAAGAAATTAACTGACTACAGTATCGGAACAGTCTAGGGTCCTTGAAACAGCTACAATCACAGAAGGACACTGTAATTGACAAGGTGCCTTGCAAGGCTGTGTTATTCTCATGGGAAAACATTTAATAAGCATTACCTGAGCACTGTTGTAGGAATACAACGTTGTGGACTCTAGCGATGTAAATGCCTTGTGACTAACCACATCATTAATGTGTGCAAAAGATGATAGTATACCCAATGCTCATACAGCTGTAACATGTATAGAGTAAAACAAATGTCTAAACATTTACTGCATAGTTCTTTGCCTCCTGCTGCACAGTAGTAAAACGTTATTAATCTCAGCTTCCTGTGTTATTGACTGTCAGTTTGAAAATACGAATGAGTGTTACAGTTTGATTTAAACAACTTAATTGACAGATGTGTACAGTCTAGCATGGGAATAGGTCAAGCCAACCATCACAATGTCCATGTGTACCACATACAAACAGCCAGTAACATGCAGTAGTACTGCATGAAGGCATACACGACTGTGGGAATAGTACAGGACATATGGCACGTGCCAAGTGCAGATGCATGACACAAACCCCAGGATGGGTGTCCCTGCAAAGAGGAACATGTGCCAACCACACCTCCCACAGATGTACCGGCAATAAAAACACATGGCAAACACACAGAAACACTACTGTCCAACACACGACTGCAACGGAGCCTGGTCAAACACCAACATGAAGCATGCACAAACAGGGACTTGTGTAATGTTTGCCTTAACACCCCCATAGGCCAAAGAAGAATAGAATGGACATATGCATGTAATGTTGTGAAGGATGTGTGGTAGTCCTCGGTATCACAGTGTTAAGGACACAGATACACTGTCATCAACTGTGACGTATGTGCACTGTACACAGCATACCTGCATGTAATACAGAGGACAATCATGTGCCACAGAAATATACACTGGAGAAAGAGTATAGGGGATAGATAATTGTAAATGTGACAAACTATGAATATAAGTTCATACGTCCATAGGTACAGGGTAGGCCATCGTCCCAGGTTCAGCCATAACACTACACCATAGTTAGGATGACTTTGCCAACCTTCTGTGCTTCAGATAAAATACCCATGATAGTGCTGTACCTCCGTCAAGCAGGGATAATGATGTAATCCCTGGCCTATACCTGCAATTCTCCATCCAATGGACAACACACCCGTGAACAAGGCTAGGAAGGATCTCTGTCTCACATGTACTGTGATGTAGATCCACAGCATTATGAGTGTCTGGGTGATATATGTGTCACTCCAACACATCCCATTAATGACCGTGACTAAATGTCACCTGCCCTAGTGGTTCTGAGGGATGCAGATACAGTAGGTGAAGCATACACATGACATATGGGTTGACATGGCCTTGTATGTCAGGCACAGGTCAACACTAAACAGCAGGTATGTGACGTAATGTGGCAGGGGTCCTACAAGTGGGGCAGCATTACACAAAATGATGTCATCCTGCATCTGTACAACAATTAACCTATGAGGGCTTCCCAGCTGCTGTAGGTGTATGGTCAGATACAGTCTGAATGGGGCAATGTAGTAAATCATAGGTGTAACACGTAATGGGTACAAGGAGACAATGACCTAGCCTGATGTAGATGTGAATCCCTGCACAAACAGGTGGGCAATGTAGAAGTCCCACACAACCACGATAGCAACGTGTGTGTTGAATGAATGGTGACTGGCAAACTCTGTCCCCTGATCCCTGGTAATCACCCCTGTGCTGAGTGGACAGCCACCTATATGCTGGACAGGGGTGACCTAGTAGTTCTCCACAGGTATGATGCTGCATTACTTAGCATTTAGCTGTGGGACATGTCCCTGACAGCAGATATGCATATCTGGGAGGCCCCTTCGAAGGATATCTGTGTCAGATGTCCGTCCCACTATGGCACCTGTTTTGCAGTCATCTACAAACAATGTTGCCCACAAAACCCCTGTGTGTGCCTGTACTGTGGAAATGTAGATGTATGACAGGAGTGGACCCACGGAAGGGCCCCATGGGACACCACTTGCGACAGGCAGTAGGTCTGACACGCTGCCAGCAACTATGACCGTGTGGGTTGTGTCACATAGACAGTTTCCAACAAATTCTGTGATGTACGTGTTCACATCCCAGCCAATGGGTTTATCAACGATACCTGAGGGGGGTAATGTGATGAAGGCCTTTGCCAGGTCAAGGTAGGCTGTATGGACTGCAACACCCCAATCAATGGCCTCGGTGACTGTCCCGAAAATGTCACCCATGCTTTAAAGGCATGAACCGCCCCTGAACAAGACAAACCGTGTTGGATGCAAAGTATGTATGTCCCCTATGCAGTCATATACGAGCCGCAGTATGATCCCTCCCCATGTCTTTGCAGATAGGTCTCCTCATGGTAATGGGACAGTAATAACCAGGCTCAGTGGAGGCATTGGCCCTGTGACGTGGGACTACAGTTGCCATGCGACACAACCTGGGTACCTTACCTGAGGTGAGGCTACAAAGAAATAGCTGTCCTAACTGTGGGTCTAATACCTCAATGAGATAGTGGAGTACACAGTGGGGTCACCAGCTGGTCTCATGGATGCTATGTCCACTACCCTGGAGAGAGCATGTCCCACCTGTGTGTCACAGAACATTTGGTGACCACAAACCGCTAGTACAGACATCTCCTCATGTGTGGGGGAGGGTGTGGAGATGTCCTTACTGGACTTGTCAGCCTGTTTGTTGGCAATGTGTGTATGTTGAGTAAACTCCACCTCTTTGTGAACCCAGTCAGAGCATATGTGGGAGTGACCTCCCAGGTGTTGAGCATAGCAACTGAAGGTGGTATGATTGTCAGCCAGGTCCATGTAGGTATATCTGTGGAATGTGCCCTGGACCATGGCACGACAGTGTGTAACTCTACACATATGATGACCAAGGGTGTCATACCTCACAAGGTGTCTGCTCCACCTTGTAGTAGCCACCTCCTCGTGTTGTACATCCTGTGTATGGCTGGGGTACACCACACTGGATGCTTGGCATTGGTACAATGAACCACAGTTGGGTAAGTGAATGCTTGGTTCATGCAGTCCTGTAGGTACTGGTAGATGGCAAATGTGATTGATGCAGTGGCTGCAGTACTGTCGACCACTGGCTCAGGGTCCTTAAAGGAGACCACAGTAGTGTGCAGAATTGTGTAGTCTGCCTCTGAGCAAGCAATGTGTATGGTAACTGGCAACACTCACAGCAACGGATGCCAATAGCAGAAGCCAATGTCCAAATAACATAGATTAACTTCTGCATGACAATATGTCTTATCATACATGTATTGACACGTGTGTGCTAATTACAATTGCAAATGGCCGGTAAGACTGGCCTAAAGTTCCCGTGATGTACACAGTCTGGAGGTGTTGTTCCGATAATAAAGTGGCAATACCTCCCAATCGTGACCCTGGGTATGAAAGTGGTTGTTAACCTGCAACATTGGATGTACACCATTGGGTTCTGGTGTCGGAAGACATGGTTCCTGTAGCACTACACAGTATGGGTAGTCAAGCAGACATCTGCGATTGCTGAACACACAGCATCAGTGAAACCCACTGCTCACAAGGACACAGTCCGACAAGCTCTATACTTTACATATGCACAGTGGTGTCCATTGTAGGACCCAAAAATTGACTAACGAAAAGAATGATGTCTTATTTCAATGCGTACCTGAACTCATTGTCGTCACAGGTACACATATGCACCGCAAGTGTGTTTAATGTTGCTGATAGCTGTCCATGTAATGCAGCACAGATGCACAGAAATACCCAGGGTACCGGGTCCATAGAACTGCGTCCACATGACAGTCCTGCACACATGAAGGATGTGTAATGGGTACTGTCGATTGTTGCAGTCAAGGGATTCTGGGTATGTAGACTCTGGGCTCGGTGTTGTTTCGCAGGCAATCCTTTGTCCCGCCCCGTGGGAGGGATGTGCGTAGCACCTGCCTTACTCTCTGCTAATAATGCAAACCATCCACCGGAGAATGCTAAATGCAGGTGTGAAATGTGTACAGCCCTATACTAGTGTCCAGTAGGCAATTGTCATGGATGGACAACCGTATGGCCAAGATGGCACCCACAACTGCAAACCCGGTAAATTACACAGCCGCGTAAGGCATAACACAGGAAATACACATAGGGACTACAGTTGACATTCCACATACAAAGCCGGACCGTCGTGCCAACACCGGCGTACACAGCACTCAATCTGCCAGCAACAGAATGAGGAGCACCCGCTACCATACAGCGGAACAGATGTGCGACCTGTGGAACACATACTAATGGCACACACACAACGTCAAGTAGGATATGTAAACTATGGCATTCCCACCTATGAAGACAACATGGTTAAATGAAAACATAGGTAATCAACATGTTCCGGTGGTGTTATATTGGAAATACGGTGACAGATATGTCCCATTGGGATGTCTGAGGTTTATATGAAGCAGTTGCTAACCAGCTTCTTTGGATGTATGTCATTTGTTCACAGTACTAAATCACCTGGTTATGTAGCACCATGTAGAATGGGTAGTGAAACAGACATCCGCGATTGGGGAACATACACCAGCAGTGAAAAGCACTGGGCAGGTGGACACAGTCCAGCAACATCTAACTTGACATATGCACATCGGTGTCCATTGTAGGACCCAAAAATTCCATTCATGGAATGCCTGCTAGCTTCCTGCATTACTCACGTGATCTCATTGTCGTCACCACGTCACAGGTACACATATGCACCGCAAGCATGTTCAATGTTGATGATAGCTGTCCATGAAATGCAGCACACATGCACAGAAATACCCAGGGTGCCAGGTCCATAGAACTGCGTCCACATCACAGTCCCGCACACATGAAGGATGTGTAATGGGTACTGTCGACTGTTGCAGTCAAGGGAGTCTGGGTATGTAGAATCTGGCCTCGGTGTTGTTTCGCAGGCAATCCTTTGTCCCGCCCCATGGGAGGGATGTGTGCATAGCACCTGCCTTACTCTCCGCTAATAATGCAAACCATCTACCGGAGACTGCAAAATGCAGGTGTGAAATGTGTACAGCCGTATACCAGTGTCCAGTAGGCAATTCACATGGATGGACAAGCGTATGACTAAGATGGCACCCATAACTGCAAACCAGGTGGAATTACACTGCCGTAGTAAGGCATTACACAAGTAATACACATAGGGACTACACTTGACATTCCCCATACAACAAACACAGACAACCAGCTGATGAAGTCCAAAGCAAAGACGAGGTACTGTAGACACCATCAGTGACCACTCAGAGCACACCAGGAATTAAATGCAGTCACCATAGTTTATTGAAGCTCTTTTCGCCTGCTTCATAAGCAGACTTATTCAGAATACATACAATGCAGTCCAACCTACTACATGTAAAACCCTTAATTGGTCAGTAAATTAGATGTGCTAGGTATTAATTACATGCCTTAAAGGCAAACAAGCAAACAAACTTTACTTGGGTTACAGATTCCACACAGTGAGGACATCAGACATTGCTTGAAGGTACATTCTTCATAGAGAAATAGAAATATATGTATATATATGAAAGATGAACCAACATAATGTTTTCCAAATGTCTGACTGTGTAAGCTACATATATATGTTCTATGGATTGTGCCAATATATTAAAAGAACTGCAGACACCTAGTAATATAAATGAACCATAATATACACAGATAAACCGTATGATTATGACTAATGTAAAATAGACCAATGAAATGTAAAGATTCACAATGTGGTAATGTAAATATTCATTTAGAAGGTTACTTAAATAAATCAATTCAGACATCCATGTCAAAATACTAACACAAGGCCAGCGAGGTGCCTGCCCTCACATGTACTGGGATGTTGTTCCACAGCATAGTGAGTGTCTGGGTGATGAATCTGTCCCACCAACACGTTCTATTAATGACAGTGTCAAGGTGTACGTCACCTGCCCTTGTGGTTCTGAGGGATCTAACTTCTTTAGGTGAAGCATACTCATCAGATCTGGGTTCGACATGGCCTTGTATGCCAGGCACAGGTCACCTCTGGGCAAGTGGTATGCAACTGTATACATCTGGAATTCTTTCAGTTGGTCAGTATAACACATATTCCTGAGACCCTGCATCTGTTTGTCGATGAACTGTTTGTGCCTTTCCAGCTGCTGCAGGTGTCGGGTCAGATACATTCTGAACGGGGCATTGTACCCAATCATAGGTCTAATGAGTGATGAGTACAAGGGGACAATGACCTCCCTGATCTAGATGTGAATCCCTTCATGATGATGTGGGCAATGTGGAAGGTCTACCTAACTACGTTAGCAACGTGTGTGTCTAACGAACGGTTAACAACAACCCGGGTCCCCAGATCCCTGGTAACTCCCTCTGTGCTCAGTGGATTGCCACCTATATGGTAGCTAGGGGTAACCTTGTTCTTCCTGAAGGGTATGACTATGCATTTCCTGGCATTTAGCTGTAGGCCATGTCTCTGGCACCACTTATCCACATCTGTGAGGCACTCCTGAAGGATATCTGTGTCAGATGTGTGTCTGACTATGGCACCCAGTTTGCAGTCATCTGCAAACATTGTCACCCATAACCCCCCTGTGTTTGCTTGTACTTTGGAAACGTAGATGCTGAAAAATAGTGGACCCAGGACTGAGCCCCATGAGACACCGCTTGTGACTGGCTGTGAGTATGACATGGCGCCAGCAACTATGACCATGTGTGTTCTGTGACTTAGCCAGTTTGCAACCCATATGGCGATGTATGGATATACGTTCAAGATGACGGGTTTATCACTGATACCCGAGGGGGTATTGTGTCGAAGGCCTTTGCCAGGTTGAGGTAGGCTGTATGGACTGCTTTACCCTCATCAATGGCCTTGGTGACTGATCCTACAAAGTCAAACACGTGTAAAAGGCATGATCTGACTTTGACCAAGCTAAACTGGGTTGTATCCAAAGGATGCGAGTCCCCTATGTCTTTATCTATGAGTTCCATTATGATCCCTCTCCATGGCTTTGCAGATAAGGCTTGTCAAGCTAATGGGATGGTAATAACCAGGGTCAGTGGAGGCACCATCTATGTGAAGTGTGACTACAGTCGCCTTGTGCTACTACTGGGCTACGTATCCTGAGGTGAGGCTAAGATTAAACAGCTGTCCTAAGTGTGGGTTTAATTCCCCATAGAGTTCATGGAGTACACAGCTGGGACACCATCTGGTCCCATGGATGCTGTGTTGACTGCCTTGGAGACAGCATTTCCCACCTATGTTACAGATGTTCCAGGATCTACAAGTCTCAGGTATAGATAACTCTCCATGTGGGGAGGAGAAATGTTAGCACTGAACATGTCAGCCAGTATGCTGGCAATGTGTGTAGGTTCAGTCATCTTCACATCATTGTGAACCCGGTTTGAGCATATCTGGGAGTGTCCTCCCAGGTGTCCAACATAGCTAAAGAAGGACTTATGAATGTCTGTTGAGTCCTTGTTAATTTCTCTGTTGAATTTCCCCTGGATGATTTCATGACAGCTTGTAGTTCTTCACATATAATGAGCAAGGGTGTGTGACCTTACAAGTATTCCACTTTAACTTGTAGTATCTACCTCCTGTCGTTGTAGAGCTTGTTCATGGCTGGGGTCCACCAGACTGCATGCTTGTCTGTGGTACAAAGAGTCTCACTTTTGTATGGGATTGCCTGATCCATGCAGTCCTGTAGGTGCTGGTAGAAGGCATATGTACGTGATTCAGCGGTTTGAGTGATGTTCACCACTGGCTCAGGGGCCTTAAAGGAGACCACAGTTGTGTTCAGAAGTGTGAAATCGGCTTTTGAGAAAGGCATATGTATGGTAACCGGCACCACTGTACACATGGAACATCATGGCAATACACCGCGGCTGGATGTGGGTAATGCTGGACATACCCACGGCAGACGTGGCGCGTTCCCGAGTCCGATGCCCGAGGGACCACACACATAGCCGGCCTTAGGCATAGGCCAAGTAGGCAGCCGTCTAGGGCATTGCTCTACTCGGGCACCTTTCAGACTTTGTTTGGTGTAGGTAGACCAGGAGGGGGTTGCGGGTGATGTTGCGGTGGCACCTTCTGCCTAGGGCACCACTTAACCTAAGGCCACTCTTCCCGTGGGTAATACAGCAGTACCCACACCCAGACGCGGGTCATTGCTAGTATGGCATATCATCTATGGCAAGAAACCATATATTCCCAGACATAATGGCACAGCATAATGCCTGTCCGCCCAAACGCAGACATACGTCACCCGGGCGGTGCGGACGCATCGCGCGAGATGTCCGTTACCAATGTCGACATTGTCTCGCTTTGTGAAACAAACTCCACGTAGCGATTCAATACTAAACAGCGACGGAGAACCCGATGTCCCCGTGGCTGAGCTGTTCAACCTGTTCCGCCATGTTAAATGTGTGTAGCACAGCGAAACCGGCCCAAACCAAGCAACGGACATGTCTGTGGCTCAGTGAAAGCCACGCAATGGTAAACCCATGTAATATTGCGACACAGGTCATACATACCGAGGGTTAGTAATGGAAATAGGTCCGTTCGACCAGACCGTGTGCAATTAGTATAACAAGATCTACAACGGGTACAGCGGCCAATCGGCGCACACGGTTATGAATAATTGGGGGGGGGGTGACATGGTACCATAGACACGGACAAAACGTGCCCATGTGACTCATCTAACATTCATACATGGTCAGGGCAGTTCCATACACTGGGCGGACAAGACCAAACCCAAAGCACCACAGCAACACCCTGACAATCGAAGGCCTGTATGCATAGGGGATATAAGCACCTGTCATCTGAACATCCCTGCAGTCACGACATATGCATCCTGGGCCATGAGCGAGGGGGGATAAGGAATGTTTAACATGCAGTACCGCACCTTTCCCAGCAGGAGAATGGATGCCTGTGACGTGCGTGAGTGCGGGGGGGGATATGTAAATGTACTTAAGTACCATGGGTATGCATATTAATGACACCGAACAGCTAACGTGTAGTGGTCACAGTAACTGGCAAATGTGAATGCAGTCACGTTTGAATTACGACTATGGAACATATAGATGTGAACGTGTACGTAATGCGTCCATGCTGCAAAGACTGTTACATGTATAAAGTTGTAAGTGCGTTCTGCACACATCCGTCAACCGGATCAGACATATGTTACCGGAATAGTCACAACTAACACAAAACACGTAACCACACAGACCCAGTAAACATATATAAACAGAATACGGATATGCATGTGCGCCTGCACGTAACCCACAATTAGGAAATGCGAGTGTGCGTGTGTGATCCACTGGAAGCAGGGAAGGTTAAGGATGTGTCCTCCACTCATTTACATTCATAATTGTAAAATATATGCTTAAATAGTACTTACTGATTCCATGCTTTGGAATCGTAATGCTACAATTATACACATTGATATAAAATATCCTGATCAACACACTACATTCTAAGGTTTACTCACAACAATTATCAACTATGTTTCAAGATACTGATTGTATTGACCAATATTGTATTTATATTAACACATTGTTGTCGTATTATTGTTTCCATGAAGTAATGTATGCAACACTGATTTGTATATGTCACGTTATAATCAAGACTTGTAGCACTGTCCACTTAACTATGAGCAGGTTTATTGATTATTTGACTTTAAACTGACTCTGAAGGAAGTGTATAAGGGACAACTATGTAATGCATTTCGTGCTCCGACGATGCCCCATGTTAGTAGGTGAAAGAGCTCAGTATCGTTTGACTGTGGAGTCTATCGTTTTTGTCATTGTCTGTTTTGGCCGATATATGTTCAATAATGTCGTTTATGAAGATGGGCAGGACGCAAGGTTTGCTGTATTTCCGCTTACTGGCACGTGGATATAGATAGGCCAAGTAATACATAATATGGGTAGTCAAGCAGACATCCACGATTGGGGAACATACAGCGGCAGTCAAAACCACTGGCCAGATGGTGACAGTCCAACACGTTCTACACTTTACATATGCACATCAGTGTCCATTGTAGGACTCCAAATATAGTTGCGTTTACACCTTCGACTCGTTGTGATCGGCCAGACAGAGTGTCAGCCGTGACTACGGCACAACTAGACATGCACCACCAGCGTGTTTAAGGTTGATGATACCTGTCCATGAAATGCAGGACATATGAACAGAAATCCCCAGATTGTCGTGTCCATAGAAGTGCGTCCACATCCCAGTCCCTCACACATGAAGGATGTGTAATGCGTACCGTGGGGGTTTGCAGCCATGGGATCCTGGGTATGCAAAATGGGGCTCGGTGTTGTTTGGCAGATAATCCGTTGTCCCGCCCGTGGGAGGGCTGTGGGTATAGCACGTGCCTTAGTCCCCACTAAGGATGCAAAGCATCCACTGGGTAATGCTAAAAGCAGGTGTAAAATGTGTTCAGCCCTACATCAGTGTCCAGTAGGCAATTCCCATGGATGGACAAGTGTACGACCAAGATGGCACCTATAACTGGACACCTGGTGGAATTACACAGCTGCAGTAAGGCATAACACAGGAAATACATTAGGGACTACAGTAGACACTCCCCATACAAAGTCAGACCGCCGTGCGAATACCGCGCATACAGCACTCGATCTGCCAGCAACAACATGAGGATCACTCGCTTCCATACTGCGGAACAAATGGGCGACCTGTGGAACACATACTAATGGCATACTAACAACCTCAACTACGAAGGTCATACGATGTTTCAACACTAGCGTCCCCGCATATAACGAACATGCTTCAATGAATAAATAGGGTATGCATGTTCTGTCTGTTTTATATTGACAATACAGTGGCGTATATGTCCTACTGGGCCTTCTGAGGATTACTTAAAGCACTTGCCAACCTGCAGCATTACATCAATACCATTTGGGTTAATCGTAGTAGAACATGGGTTTCGTAGCACAACATAATATGTGTAGTCAAACAGACATCCATGAGTGGGGAACATACAGCAGCGGTCACAACCACTGGCCAGATGGACACAGCCCAACATGTTCTACATTTTACATATGCACATTTGTGTCCATTGTAGGACCCAAAGATTTCTCCTTTTGCAACGCCAACTGGGTGCAAGCGGAAGACCAAGATGAACTACAGCCGTGACTACGGCACAGCTACATATATGCACCGCCAGCGTGTTCAAGGTTGATGACAACTGTCCATGAAATGCGGACATATGCACAGAAATCCACAGATTGTCAAGTCCACAGATGTGCCCACATCCCATTCCAGCACACATGGAGGATTTGCTATGGGTACTGTCGAGGGTTGCAGCCATGGGATCGTGGGTATGCAGAAATGGGTGTTGGAGATGATTGGCAGATGATCCATTGTCCCGCCCCGTGGGTGGGATGTGGGTACAGAACATGCCTTACCACCCACCAATACTGACAATCATCCACCGGAGAATGCTACATGCAGCTGTTAAATGGGTACAGCCCTACACCAGTGTCCAGTAGGCATTTCCCAAGGATGGACAAACGTACGGACAAGATGGCACCCATAATAGCAAACCTGGTGCAATCACACAGCCGTAGTAAGGCATAACACAGGAAATACAGATGGAAACAACAGTAGACACACCCCATAGACATCCATCCTGCCGTGCGAATCCCGGCGTACACAGCAGCCAAGGTGCTAGCAAGTATGTGGGGATCACCCGCTTCCACTCGGCGGAACATACGGGCGACCTGTGGAACACATATTAATGGCACACCAACAACGTCAACTAGGAAGGTCATACTATGGTTAAAATATGGCGTTCCACACATAAATAACATACTGTCATGAATAAATAGGTTCTACATGTACCGGCTGTGTTATAATGACAATACAGTGGCGGATAGTTCACAATGGTACCTCTGAGGATTACTTAAAGCAGTTGCCAACCTGCAGTACTACAGTAACACCATATGGGTAAATTGTGGAAGGACACGGGTTCCGTAGCACTACATAATATGGGTGGGCAGACAGACATCCGGGACTGGGGAACATACGGTGGCAGTCAAACCCACTGGCCGAATGGACACAGTCCAACATGTTCTACACTTTACATATGCACATCGGTGTCCATTGCAGGACCCAAAATTTCTCCTTAAGTAAGTGTGGGCAGCATAGTGTGAACCAGAAGAGGTGACAGCCGTGACTACGGCACAGGTAGATATATGCACCACAAGCATCTTCAAGGGTGATGACAACCGTCCATGAAATGCAGGACATATGAATAGGACTCCCCAGGCTGCTGCGTCCATACACGTGCGTTCACATCCCATTTCCGCACACATGAAGGGTGTGCAAGGGGTACTGTCGAGGGTTGCAGACATGGGATCGTGGGTATGCAAAAATGGGTGTCAGTGTGGATTGGCAGATGATTCGTTGTCCCGCCCCGTGTGCGGGACGTGGCCATGGCATATGCGTTACTCCGCAATAATAATGCCCATCATCCACCGGAAATGGAGAATGCAGCTGTGAAATGTTTACAGCCCTATACTAGTGTCCAGTAGGCAGTTCCCATGGATGGACAAACGTACGGCCAAGATGGCACCCATAGCTGCAAACCTGGGGGAATCCCACAGCTGTTGCAAGGCATAACCCAGGAAATACAGATAGGGACTACAGTAGACACTCCCCATACAAAGCCAGACCGCTGGGCAGATACTGGCGTACACAGCACTCAATCTGCCAGCACATCAATGGGGATCACACGCTTCCATACAGTGGAACAGATGGGTGACCTGTGTAAACATACCAATGGCACAATCTCAACGTCTGCTGGGAATGACATACGATGGTCAAACTATGGCGTTCCCACCAATGAAAGACATCCTTTGGTGAATTAATAGGATTGATGTCAATAGACCATGGCAAACACCCAATGAACAGGAAAGACTTGCTACCCTATGGCCACAAACCATGTCACACATAGGTAGATGGAACAGTCAACTTAAACATTTCGTCCACGACACGTCGCATATGGTATCCAAAGGTACTTCATAGACATGTATGCGCTATCACCCGTAGGCCCGTGGAGACTTACACATAACATGGAAGTATCCAAGCTTTAAATGTCCACCCTTACACTTCCATTTGTCACTTTCTATGCGAACAATGAACATGTAGCCACAGCATAGAAAGCACAGATGCACTGCTAACGAAACACACACATGTCAACATCACAGAAAGCATACTATGAACACACGTATTACATGATATTGTACTATGAAACACAAACAAACCAGCAACCTGCGGCAAGAATAGTCCCCGTAGTTCGACACAACACAAGTCTTTGTAACATTTAAACAGTTTATTAAAACATGCAACATTTTCGTTGTTTCCACAACGTCTGCAGAAAAAAGCAAAGTCTAAGAATGTTCACAATCAACAATGTGAGTCTTAACAAGATTTTAAATATCACATTGTTGATTGTGAACAGTTTAAGAATTTGCTTTTTCAGAAGAAGTTGTGAAAGCAACGGAAACACACACACACATGGAAGGGACGGGAGATGAACCTACGCCTATCTACATGAACTCACTACAGTATGAAGCATTTACAGAACGCGCTACCGAGTTTACTGAACAGAGCGCTGTCAGAGGCATACTTGTAGGCTGGTGACATCACCCGCAAGACAATAGTTGGCAATAGCCAAGGTATGTGTTGCGGAGCGTCTAAAAGCATGTTCATTCGCAGAGGCAGCTGGAAACACACACACACACGGAAGGGACGGGAGACGAACCTACGCCTATCTACATGAACTTACTACAGTATGAAGCATTTACAGAATGCGCTACCGAGTTTACTGAAGAGAGCGATGTCAGAGGCATACTTGTAGGCTGGTGACGTCACCCGCAAGACAATAGTTGGCAATAGCCAAGGTATGTGTTGCGGAGCATCTAAAAGCATGTTCATTTGCAGAGGCAGCTGGAAACACACACACACACACGGAAGGGACGGGAGACGAACCTACGCCTATCTACATGAACTTACTACAGTATGAAGCATTTACAGAACGCGCTACGGAGTTTACTGAGCAGAGTGCTGTCAGAGGCATACTTGTAGGCTGGTGACATCACCCGCAAGACAATAGTTGGCAATAGCCAAGGTATGTGTTGCGGAGCGTCTAAAAGCATGTTCATTCGCAGAGGCAGCTGGAAACACACACACACGGAAGGGACGGGAGACGAACCTACACCTATCTACATGAACTTACTACAGTATGAAGCATTTACAGAACGCGCTACCGAGTTTACTGAAGAGAGTGATGTCAGAGGCATACTTGTAGGCTGGTGACGTCACCCGCATGACAATAGTTGGCAATAGCCAAGGTATGTGTTGCGGAGCATCTAAAAGCATGTTCATTCGCAGAGGCAGCTGGAAACACACACACACACACACACACACACACGGAAGGGACGGGAGACGAACCTACGCCTATCTACATGAACTTACTACAGTATGAAGCATTTACAGAACGCGCTACCGAGTTTACGGAAGAGAGCGATGTCAGAGGCATACTTGTAGGCTGATGACGTCACCCGCAAGACAATAGTTGGCAATAGCCAAGGTATGTGTTGCGGAGCGTCTAAAAGCATGTTCATTCGCAGAGGCAGCTGGAAACACACACACGGAAGGGACGGGAGACGAACCTACGCCTATCTACATGAACTTACTACAGTATGAAGCATTTACAGAACGCGCTACCGAGTTTACTGAAGAGAGCGATGTCAGAGGCATACTTGTAGGCTGGTGATGTCACCCGCAAGACAATAGTTGGCAATAGCCAAGGTATGTGTTGCGGAGCGTCTAAAAGCATGTTCATTCGCAGAGGCAGCTGGAAACACACACACACGGAAGGGATGGGAGACGAACCTACACCTATCTACATGAACTTACTACAGTATGAAGCATTTACAGAACGCGCTACCGAGTTTACTGAAGTGAGCGCTGTCAGAGGCATACTTGTAGGCTGGTGACATCACCCGCAAGACAATAGTTGGCAATAGCCAAGATTTGTGTTGCGGAGCGCCTAAAAGCATGTTAATTCGCAGAGGCAGCTGGAAACACACACACACACACGGAAGGGACGGGAGACGAACCTACGCCTATCTACATGAACTTACTACAGTATGAAGCATTTACAGAACGCGCTACCGAGTTTACTGAAGAGAGCGATGTCAGAGGCATACTTGTAGGCTGGTGACGTCACCCGCAAGACAATAGTTGGCAATAGCCAAGGTATGTGTTGCGGAGCGTCTAAAAGCATGTTCATTCGCAGAGGCAGCTGGAAACACACACACACGGAAGGGACGGGAGACGAACCTACGCCTATCTACATGAACTTACTACAGTATGAAGCATTTACAGAACGCTACCGAGTTTACTGAAGTGAGCGCTGTCAGAGGCATACTTGTAGGCTGGTGACATCACCCGCAAGACAATAGTTGGCAATAGCCAAGATTTGTGTTGCGGAGCGCCTAAAAGCATGTTAATTCGCAGAGGCAGCTGGAAACACACACACACACACACACACACACACACACGGAAGGGACGGGAGACGAACCTACGCCTATCTACATGAACACACTACAGTATGAAGCATTTACAGAACGCTACCGAGTTTACTGAGCAGAGCGCTGTCAGGAGGCATACCCCTACGTGGGTGGTATCATTTGCAGAGGCAATGCGCCCGATCGGGAGTTAGGTCAGAGTGCACAGTCACGCAGCCTGTTACCATCCCAAGGTCGCCGTACAGTAACACGTTAGTGCTGCAGTCGGGAATACCAAGTAATTACTGATCAGTACATCACTGCCTACTGGGCATGCTCAGACACTTAGACTCGGCACAGAGCAGACATGCATACACATGGTGCGACGGCATGGGTGGCGGAATGTGGACCGCCGTGTGTCCAGCCACACAACAGAAACCTGAACAAGCCACAGACGTGGCCGTTGCGAGGGGGATACAGGCATGCACCCGGGTATAACTGCAGTCGGCGCGGTGTGCACTGTGCTGTGTGTCTATCTACACAGCTGCCTACTGGGCATGCTCAGACACTTAGAGTCGGCACAGAGCAGACATGCATACACATGGTGCGATGGCATGGGTGGCGAAATGTGGACCGTTGTGTGTGTCCAGCCACACAACAGCAACCCGGTCATGCCACAGACATGGCCGTTGCAGCGGGGAATATCTAGGTGCAATTAACCATGTGTAGGACTGGCCTACAGTTTGTTGCATGCTACAGACAACCCTCCCAAACACAGGCTACCTGCACAGATGTCCTGAGGACACTGGTGAGTGGGCATGCTCTCACAACAGCACCGTATTGGGTGACATGAACCACCCATACATAGACTGGGAACATTAGCCATGGCACAACACACTACGCCACCGGTCACAGGTGTTCTCACACCTGGCCACTGTTAAACAGCCATGCACCATACATACTAGGGGGGATGTCTGACAGTTCTGCCCATCACACATGGTGAGGATATGCCTCACACAGGATGTACAGCCCTCAATGGTGTTGCCAGACCGTATAGTGGATCCACTGGTCATCCACATCCTGTAACCAACACCGGCATGGGGGACCTAAGTGATGACCTCTCCACAACAAACCACACACATCATATGACCGGTGTGGTACCCTACAAGTCCTCCATGCCAGTGTTGAACCCAGGCCAGACCGGCAACCGCCTAACGAATGCATTCTTTGAGCACCCACATGCATGTCTGCAACAGGCAAACATGATAACATCAGGACATTGTCCACCACAGGTAGGCACATGGTGTGGTGGACCCCAGCCACTGACTACCTGTACATCAACAGTTGGAGCTAATACATGACAGAGCAATGTCAATACCAGGGAAACCATCTCCCATTCATACCGGCCACCATACGGCCACACATACAATCATCCACGGCCGCTTGTGGGAGTGGTACTGCAGAGGGCACATGAGACAACCATAGGGCCTTCCTTAACTGTGGTAAGGACATGGTTGGGGGCACACAGACTTGGCTGGAAATGGTCCAGAATGGTACAACGGTCACTGCACCCACAGACATTGTCTGCAAACCAGCGGACATGTTCCATGCATACATCCCAAGAGGGGACATATCCATCCCACCAGAGTGTAGCCTCCCAAACATCTCATATGGCCTGGAGTGATCCCATATCTCTATGGCGGTTGACACAGCACCAATGGGCACCGATGGTGTCCCTGGCTGTGTGCTACCCATCCTCATTGAGGGCCTCGGCCCACACATGCGGCCACTGTGTCATGTTAGCCTTACTATGGGCTATGTCCCCAATGGATGGCATATGGCATCTGTGGTCCCACTATGCCAGGGTAGTGCTCTTATGGACTGTAGACAGCCACACCCTATCCGCTTGACAAGCCTTGTCTGCAAAGCTGTGGGAGGTCCATACAGGTGCCCATGGATACAGACAGCGGTGTACAGCCAATACCGGAACATACCCACAACAACATAGTCAAGGGCGGATCCTGCCTCCCGAACCTGCTCGTCCTGTCTGGAGTGGTCACCAAGGCCATTGATGGGGATACGTGGGTTTGCACACAGTACCATGACCTGGTGGGAGCGTTCAGAGCACACTACACATGGGACTCATGGAAGGCTCGCCAGCATACATGTGGGGACATATGTCACCCGATGCTTCTCAGAAAGGTTGGAGGTCACACCACACAGGGTTGGTGTTCCTGGTGCCTTGTCACACTCATATCTGGTCTCCAGTGGAGGCCCACAGGGCTCAGTCCTGGGCCCCCTGCCATATGGCATTCGACCTTCCAATGTGCATGCAATCATAGGGGGATTGTGGCAGACAAGGTATGCAGATGACTACGCACCGGCCACCATACCCAACACCCCATGTGACACGGACATCCACCTAGGGCATCATAGACATGGATAACTGGTGCCAGAGCCATGGCCTGCTACTACATGCCAGAGAAGGTGCAGACCTACCCAGTGTGAAGGACATGTTCGGCCCAATGTCACATGTAGGTGGTAAGCCATTCCAGATGGTGGACATGTTCATGGAAATGGCTACGACACCTGTCGTTAACATCTGTCAACACACACAATGGCAACGTGGGTGTGAAGACATTCCACTGTGGCCTCCTGGTCTGGAAGGAATCGCATCGACATCAGGGGTGTTCATTGTACCCCTGTACACATCACACACCAGAGCAATGACTGCGTACATTGGCACATCTGGCCTGTAGCTAACCTGACGCCTGCAGCACTCAGAAGGATCGCTAACATTACACAAGGCGGGGATGACGGTGCTAGGACATGTGTCACAAGCTGCATGACCAAGGGGACTCCGGCTGTAAACCTTCACAGCACATCTGCTCTGTGGTGATCTGTGCCTGGCATACACGGCCATGTCTGACCTGGGTGACATGGGCATATTCCACTTCCTAGGCTCCAGGCAAACACGGGCACAGAAGCGACTGTCACACACATCACCACAAAGATGAGTGTGACGTGCTGGGGGAACAGGGTCAACGGCCGGAGACCCCCTACAACACGTAGAGGAGTGCCAGCCCATGTGAAGGAAAGGCACTGACTGCCTTCGTCCAGGAGTAATAATGACGTGTGGATGTGTGGTATAGTTATGCGCCAGGCATCATCTGTGTGTCAGTGCTGGACGAGGGACTGGGGACTGATGGATGTGGCATCCCCATCCTGAGGGGTGTTAGCAGCCACACACAGTAATGCTAGGTCCACACATGTCGTAGGGCACATACCCTGTTATGTACATGTGCGCCTATGTTCCTATGTAGGGGTCCATGCCGAGTGCGGGTACCTGTGCTATGCTGATGTTGCCAGACATGCCTGTGGGTCCCCCATGACTACGCGTGGGGAACTAATTACAGTGCTCCCAGTAGGCACATGCAAGTACACCATCATTGTCATACGGGTTAACTGAACCAACATGGTGCTACACATGTAACCACCACACATACTGTGTACACAGATCAATGAATGCTGCACCTGTCCTGCATGGTATGTCTGCTGCATGATGTCAGTGCACAACCCACATCACATACACACCTGTCACCAGCCATACACACACACCACAACATACACATCAAGCACTATGCGGACACAGGTATCACATACACCTCTCACTATCTTGTCCACCCTGTGCATCAGAATATGTTTGCATAACCATGCACTGATGGTGTAGCTCACAGTTATGCGGCAGAGACTTCATCATATGCACAGGGTGATGTGTGCCACAGGCATAGGCTGTACCAATGGATGACATCATGTGTGTGTGTAAGGGCCTGTGCATTGACTGGGCATGACTGTGTACATTGCATGTGGGTGTGGTGGAGCCCTACAGTCGTGTTTGCTGTGTGTGGGTTTGTGTGTACACAGTTCAGTCATCTGTGATGCCTACACGGGGTATGCTTGGCAGCCCCAGACTGTACAGTGCAGGTGTTACGGCTCACTGTGTCCGCCTGCCGCGACGTGACCCGTGCCTGCCTGGGGTCGCACGGGCACGACTGGGTGTAGGTACAGACAGTCCACTCTCCGATGTCACATGTCCGCTGGAAACGTGCCCACGCCGGGCCCAGGGCCACGTCCACGTGGCCTGCTCTGTCCTGGTGTGGTCGGTGTAGTAGCAGCTGCACTGCTGCTGCTACCAGCACTGGGTGGGTGGGCATGGGAGGTGGCACGCACACGCTGACCTGCACCAAGTGGTGTTGCTGGCCTACGCCCACGTGCCCTATGCCTCACCCCTACCTGGTGTTCCTGGACGGACAGCCCACGCTCAAGGATGGCCATGCCTCGGTCGAGGATACCAGCCATCTCACCCAATCTCCTATCCAGAACATCGGCAAGATGCTGTTGGGCATTCGCCAATGCCTGGATGTTGTCATTCAAGGAACAGATTGCAGACCTCTGCAGCCTCTGCCCTTCCTGGTTCTGCCGTTCGGCATGTGCCTGCGCCGCCATTACAGTCTGGAACATGCGTCTGGTTATACCAGCTGCTGCACCCTGTACGGCAGGTGTATGTTCAGCGGTGCTCCCCACGAGCAGCACCTGCCACATGCCTGCGTGGCACTGCACCAGTCATTACACTGGCAACATCGTGTGTACCCACACCTTCTGCAGCCACCACACATTCCTGCTCGGTGCCAACAGATGCTGACTGACCGTCATCTATGGGCAACGGTGTTGGGGTATGTGTCGGCATCCGAACCATGTTCAGGGATGAAGGGGACGTAAGTGTGATGTTCTCCAATGGCACAGTGTGTGCCTGTGACGACCCTGCCTGTGCCTCATGCACATGGTCATCACCACTAGTATCTGTGGGAACACTAGCATCAGCTGGACCGCAGGAGGGGAACTCACCTACAGCACCTGTCAATACAAAGGCATACTGTCAGTTACACACACACACACACACACACACACACACACACACACACACACACACACACACACACACACACACACACACACACACAGACATCATGCATGTGATAATGCAGGTGGCATGCAGCATTCACACACCACAGACCAGTGAATGTAGACCAGACATTCCTAGTGGCAGTATGCACACTGCCCTGGTGGGAACAGTACAACAGACAGGTGTCTTTTAGTAGGCATGCAGTACACACATTCATGGTAGTTTGCATGCATCGCCGTGATACACCGTGTGGCCACGGGTGTTGACAGTACACATGTCTGCCGACACTATGTCATGTACACCGCATACATGTGTGGTATCATGTGGACATGTGACGATGGTGTCCCACTGCATGCAGCACATCACAATGGCTGTCATGGTGCAGTGTTATGTGTACAGTCTACAGATACAATGTATGGGTAACAGGGATGTCTGTGCAGGTGCGGTTGGTGTGAGCTGTGTACATAGCTGTACAGTGTGGAGTGCGGGCACTGTGCCACTGCACAGTAGTAGGACACAGTTATGTTTCTGTGTGATGCGTGACCTGGACACATTACATTGCCATGTCTGTAAGTCGGTTCATCCGCTCAGCAGCACGTATGTGGTGGATATTGGAGGCACCTGTAGTAGCTGTGGAGAGGCATTCCATGTCAGTGGTGTACTACATCGGATGTCCAGGGGGGCCACTACAGTGATGAGCCCACTATGTGTGTACAGGGTGCAACGGTGACTACCCACTGTGGATGTACTGTGTGGCAACATGCCTGTAGGTATCGACCATGGCCTTGTCTGTCTGGGTCATTGACAATTGTGTGTGGTGGACATCGTGCACATGGCCCTGTGGTGGCCCATGTGACATACAACCATACTAGTGTAAGGTGTCACATTCCTACAGATATGCAGACAGTGTGGATGTCTGCTATGTCGTGCATAGGTCATGTCATGGTGTGAAACTGTTGCAGCCAGACATCCACGTGCATGGGACATGGCATGTGCCATGTCACAACGTGTGCACCCGATGCAGGGGCATAGGTCACATTGGTAACACCTGTGCTCTGGCAAGATCACAGCTCACTATGTGGTACTGTGTGCATACTGCAGAGGCATACCGATGCATACTACACATGCAGCCATTGTGGAACACCTACACCATTGTATGCATAGCTGAATGCACGTAACACACCAATAGGTCGGTGGTGTCATGCCACTCACGCTACGGTCGTATCTACTGTACATGGGTGGTGTGTGTCGGGTGGTGCAACCTGTATACCGTGACTGGGGCACACACAGGTGTGCATGTCATGCCTGGACACATGGGGAATATCAATACACCATATCATGCCTTTGACTAGCAACAGACTTACCTGCAACAGACCCTTGTGTTTGCAGCACGCCAGATGTACCTGTAAAGGGATGACACAAAGGTATACACATTATCCATTACTATCGCCACAGTCAGCAGTGTGCATGTCACATCATGCATCTGTGAGTTAGCATGTGCTATGCACATGTCTGCTAACACAACATAGCATACTATAGTATGCGTCCTGTGTGGCCATATACCTGGCATGTATTGCTATATTATGTGTTGTACTATGACACCCACCCCCACGTCACTTATCATACAAACATGCATCCCTGACTTACCATGCAGCTCCAAGCTCATAGTTCGGGAGACACCCACCTCCACGATGGACGCATGGGTTTCTGCATGTTGTTCCGTGGGTGTCCCCAGACTGGCCAGGAGCTCCTCCGTGGCTGTGAGTGGGGGCTGGGTTGGTGGCCCACCACCTGTCCCACGTTGTTGTCTGGCGATTGCAGCGGCACGCTGTCTTGCATGCCGGATCAGGTCTGTGCAGTGCCTGCGGATCTGCTGATAAGTGCGGTTGTATCCGCCCAGGCTGTTCACCCTCCTGCACATCTCCTCCCACATCTCCTGTCGTTCCTGTGCCTGCTGTGGCACATGACTGAATAAGACGTCATGATTACTATGGAGGTATGGGATGATCACCTCCTCCTCCTGTCGACTGAAAGCGGGAAGCCGGGAACGTGGCATTATCTGTAAGACATAATGATGGTGGCAGGTCACATTTACACTGCTGTGCTGGCATACTGTTGGAAATACATTGCTATGACAAGTACGACATCTGCACAGTAATCTGTGAAAGGCATCGTGGCAGTGACACAGCCGATGTGTTGGCTTCACACCATTGAGCAGTGGGTGTCACATCATATCTGTTGGCCACCCCATCACACTGTACACGCACCATGTAGATGTTAGCCAGCTGTGGACATGTGTACCTGGCTGCACCTGTGTCCATATCACTGGCATAGGTCCCCATGTGACGTTGGTGCTGCTGTTCACCTGGACGCTGTGTATATGTCAGTACACATCACGTCTGTAGCCATTGTGAACGTCAGCAGTGGCGCTGTACACATACACATGGACACCTGCACATGCATGTGTTGTGCCATGTACATCCACACAGCACTGTACGGGTGTTGGACAACTTGCCACAGCTCACCTGTGTTGCACATGTGATAGACATAGGGCAATGTGTAACCATGACACATTAGCAGGACAGGCCATGCATAGCATGTACACACACACATTGTCCAGAGCATCACACAGCACCTGTGACACCACAGGGTGCATCACTGCCACATTACTGCTGTGTATGGTTGATAGTGAGAGTGCCTTTTGTCCATTGCACCATGTAGGACTGTGATAGCTCATGCAGCCTTGCTGGGCAGGTCTGCATGGTATGGCAGGGTATGCCACATACATGGCACTGGGTTGTGATCCACCTGGGGTTTACGATATTGGCAGGGTGGCTGTCCATTCCATATGTCATTGCTATGTGTATATGGACATTCAACATGTCTATCGCCATGGTGTGGACACTGGCCTCAAGCAAGGTATGCTGCACGCTGCTTGCTGAGGGTGTGTCTGGTGCATGCAGGTATCACACATCCATGCATACACTGTAACCCAGGCAGGTGCTATGTGCTGGGATATTGATCAACACAGTGCTGTATGTGGACACACACCGCTATCCCGTGCACATGGATGGTTGCCTGCACTGATGTGGGTACCACATATGTGTACATCCAGTGCCTGCTGCCACCCCATGTCTGCTGCTGCACTACACACCGCCATCCCTCCCTCTGTGAATGTGGTGTTGGGCACAGCATAGGTATCCATGTATGGGGACAGGGATGTTCACATAGCAGGGTCACTGATGGTATCGTCGATCAAACCATACGCGTATGACGCACCCTCACACATATAACCCATTCATATTGTTGTTCACAACGGTGACACAGCTATATTGCTATGCCGGAGACATTCACAGCCATACATACACAGATGCATGCACGTCCATCTGTGGCATGGCCTGGACTATTGGTGTGGTTCAGCACATTACATGTTTGACTGCAGCTGGCGCAGACCTACTGTGCACATGTCTACACGGTAAGCCTGTTCTACAGTAGGCATCTGTGATGTGCTGTGCACATCTCATATCTGCACATTTGGTTGGTGTCCATCGGTCCATGGGCCAGTGGTGGGACACACAGGGATGTTGCTGAACATATATGCATGCAACCCTGTACAGCTGTAACACTAGCCTCTCAGATGCTCATGTGTCGTGGACGTGAACACCGTACACACACATGTGGTTGTGGGCTGCCGTCCATACCCATCTCCTCCTGTGGGTTGCTATCATCCCACACACTCCTTGTATTGTGTATTCAGGCTATGCACCTATGTGGGGCTTGTGGGCATGCAATACGATACTATATGCCTTTGCACCCATCACAGACAATGTCACACAGGTACACCGGCAGCCGTACACATCACAGCTTGTTGTCAGCACGTCACATGTGGTACACACATAACACATCTCCTGTGGGACATGGTCATTTATGGGCATGTCCAGCAGTCACATACCACAGCTACCCCTACATGACGGCTATGCAGGACATGTGTCTGTACAGCTACTGTGACATGTACACGAGCAATGCCCCCCTACCTACATCACATGGTACTACCTGTGGAGTATGTGTGTCTGCATCCATGCTATGGACATAGATGACAATTGTACATCAATATGTGCAACATAACTCATTGGGTGTTGTCATGTGCACATGTTCCATGTGTCAATGCATTGTTTGTCTCTGTTGGGCGGTCATTGTTGTGCATGGTTTACATGGCTGACATAGCGCACTGTGTCTGATTCCAGGTACTTCATTGGGCTACCAGCATTGTACATTTCTACAGCACATTCCAGCCATCATGTAGCCAGCTTACATGACAGTGGGAGGTGTTCCGCCATGTGCACATATGTCACACAGTACGAGGGTGACTGACACACATTGTCAGGACTGGGTTCTGACTGCTGTGGATGTGTGTACTGGTGTTGACAACCATGACTGCACCAGATGGTGTCTTCTGGATGTGTAACATTCACAACACACACCTACATTCACATAGCAGCACATCGTCCACGACAATGGACATTCCTGCATGAACACTGTGCACGGTATGTCTGTGACCACTGCATATATCACTGGTAGCCACCAGCATGGCTGCCTACAACAGCGGTGTGTATCCTGTGCAAACATGGATTACACCTGTCACAACACACCTGTGTCAGATGGACCTGTAGTGGGTGACAGTGCAGTTCCATACATCATGTAACAGTATACATCGTGCACCAGTATGTTGCAGACATGTGAACGGCTGTGCTAGTCGACATATGCACACATGACACATCACCTGGTACACCGTGTCTGCCTTGCCACCTGCTATTGTGACCACTCTGTGATGACATTGTATGGCCCACATGGACTGGGACATGTGATGGCTCAATGGTGAATTAACCCTCCAGGTGTGTGTCTAGCCAGGTGTCCAGTAGCCAGTGGTCTGCACGCAGGGATAGTGTACATTGGCCTACTCTGTCACTGGGACTGTTGACTATGGTCATACTGTAGTTATGCAGGCATGTAGTGTTTGTCCAGTCTGATAGCCGTGTTCAACCACACTACCGTGGCACACATGACCTGTGGACATCTGCCTAAGGTGTGCAGCCCACATGTACATCTTCACATGCTATGCTGCCTGTGCAGCGGTGTCACATGTCTGTCTCCGGCAGGACTGTCACAGGTAGGCACAGCATGCAGTGATGTGTGACAATGCTTACACCCTCCACTGTGCTGTACACAAGCACTGCACACACAGTACAGCACACATGTCATTTATCTGCAGTGCCTGGGACCTGCCTCCATGCCCTACACGGCACACTTGCCAGTCCAGATTGTACACAGATCATACCTCCCAGGCACATACCTGTACTGCAACACACACGGGTGGGTGGTTCCCACACCACACAGTGATTTACACATACTGTATATTCCCAAGACACATTGCATCATAGGTAATCCATGTTCAGATACCCATGTTCGTGACCGCTACGCACATTGTGACACGCGACAGTGAATACACTGTACACCACAGGTTACATGCTGGTCGTGTTGGCATACTGTACATTGCACCTAGGACAGTTGCTACTGCTATGTATTGACAGCAACACGCCTTCCTAGTATGGACTCCCATGTACCCACATGCTTAGCCATGCAGTACGCATAGCTGGGTGACACATTACACACACACATACCATACCTACACTACCCTCGGCATGCACCAAACCTCCATGTGTCTGTGTGCTATGCCTACACACATCCCCCCTCTGTTTGCTGAACATCCATGCTTCTCATCCCTGCTAGCCACACCCTAAATACACAACCATAGCAGCATGCATGGTACATACACTCTACAGCCGGTATTACTGACATCCACTGACAGAGGTAGTTGATGGCATGGCACCGGCAATGGACAGTCTACGTGCCTATGCCAACACTGATCACAGTGCACTTCTGCTACATTTACACACTGGTAGGGACCATGCTATTCCACACAGAGACATGGTGGTACTGGCCTTTTCACAGACGCCACAGTGGTATTCCTGTTCCATGCACACATGCTGTATGGGCACATGTGCAGGCTGTTGCACGGTAGTTATGTTCACCTGTGTGTGGTGTGTCACTTGACAGTCATGGTGTGTCCTCATGGTGCATCACATACTCCACAGCTAGCTACCTACACATGACTGACAGACATTGCAGTGTGGGCCCTCACGCAGTGTGGTGGTATGTCTCTGCTGTTTGACTACATCCACATTCAATGCAGCATACCACAGTCATGCAGGCATTGCCAACACAGATGTTGCTGGCATCGTGCCTGCCAATGGGGTACCTACCAACAATACACACTCTCACTCACTACAGGGTTCCAATCCTTGGCTGGACATTGTATTAACCCTGTGGACACATACATAGTACTGCCATGCACATGTTATGTCCGGGAACACAGTCCCAATGTCACCTCCAATCGCCGTAGTTGTTGTATCCGCCAACCTGGCTGTTACATGTCTCTGCAGCAGCACACTGCATTGACTGCTAGCCCATTCATGTATGTTGTGTACCCTGACCACCACACTACCACATCTATCACACTACACATGGGTGGTACTGCATTGCACGTATGGGGCTGCATTTGTACACCCATGACTGGGCCATTCAGTATGGCACTGGGCCACATCTTGACATACATGCTTCACACACTCATTGACTACCTGCATGCCTTTACTGGCACCCTTGTTGGGCTTATGTGCGCCACAGCACACCACATCCCATGCTGGCCACCTGTCATACTGCATGGGTGGTTGGGGTGGTACAGAGGGTATCACATCAGACATGATCCGCTCTTTGCCCTTCAGCGCCATTCCACTTAATGCTATTGCCAATGTACACATCCAGCATCACATCATACCCTATGTCTCGGGATGTTACGCCATGTGCCTCCTGTACAGGTCACACAGTGGTGCAGGCATATCATGCTAACTACAACAAGTCAGGGACGTGTGACATTGCACAGTCCTCAGACATGTGGCCCCTCATGCTCAGTATTTGCATACGTACACTACCTGCTGTCACACAGCATTATCCATGTCTACATATACCACATCTACATACCTGGCAGCATTCTAGCTCATCCTACTCATATTGCTAACAACCATACAGGTGTCAGTGTGGCAGATATATCATGTAGATATCATTGCATCAGTTACATCACACATAGTGCATACACATCACCTTTGCATAGTGACAGTCATGCAGTGTGTATCACATGGATACTGTCCCTATACATGCATATCACGTTGTACATGGTTGATGTACACACACATGCCCCACATGGTGCTGTGGTTGCCATATTCCACCATGGCGTGGGTACACATGTGCAGGACCACGATTTCGACCGTATGTCTAGCTGATAACTGGGGTGCCCTTGTACGTGTGCAATAAACACATGTACACACAAGCTGTGTTACACTAACACATGTGTGGTGTACCTACACAATGGATACAACGTTACATGTCTCAGTATAGTCATGCTGTGATCTCTACCCGGCTCAGACAGTTTACATATGCAAATGACAGTCATGTAACACATCTGTACTCACCTACATACCACTAACACAGGGGTGTAATCTACTCTGCCATGGGCCATGTTCTCCGCAGTACTGATGCATGTAGTACTCCTACATGGCGTTTGCAGTGGGCAGGGTGGGAGGAGCAGTCCTGCATGTGTGCACACACGCCACATTGCTCAGCCAGGACGCCTGTGTGACATCCACAGACTGGACACACACCGTGATGTGGGACATAGGTCCTGTGCACATCCCACAGGGGCACACTGTGTCACTAGTCATGTGATAGCTCCCTTGCTGGTAGGGTGACACAGACCCATGGTACCACCACAGCGGAAGTACTGTATAGACATACAGTTGACATCCACTTCTGCCATTCAGTGGACACTACCATGGGGGGGGTGACACTACTGTGTACATTGCACATGTGTTTACACACGGCCCTGCCGGACATCATTGTGGCACACATTGCACCTGCTACGGAACGTTTGGACATGGTTACTTGCTGTTCCCTCCATTTCGGGTACCTATTCTACTACTACATTGTCCCATATGTGCAGGCCATACATATCTTGTTTATGTACATAACATTAGGCCATCCCTCCATCATGCATGCTATGCCTGTGATACTGTCTATGATTTCTGAACATATCCATCATGACAGCTTTGCATTACACATAATTGACATAGTCACCCCTACTGCGTGGGATACGTGCACGTCGTGCGCACATTCCATATGACATCGACGGTATATGCCCATGCACATGTGTGCTGTGACACTATACATACATGGCCTATCCCCTGCTGTGGGGCTTCATTGTTCGATATCCACTGACAGCATCGGCGGGTGGTGGCATTGTTCTGTGTTTGGAATCCCTATGGCGGACCTTGGGTTATCACCGCCTGTGTACATGTTGTCCCACTGCTGTGCACACGTTGTCCGTAGTCGCTGGTATGCTCCGCGCTTAGCATTACATGACCACCTTTCACCACTCTCTGCCTAATGGACAGGTATCTTTACTTACACACATCGCTCACATACAGTGCAGATTAGTCATACGATCATGCGTTACACATCAGTACATCTCGTGGGTTCGACATACCTTTCCGGCCTTCGCTTCTGTATTCACAATATCTTCCTCTCAGTATTTTCTTTCGATAGCGTTTGTGTTCGTTGTGAACATACGGTTTGAATATCCAGGAGTCTTCCTTTATTCGTCGTCACCTGAGGCATGTGGGTTCATCACGCCAATAGCTGTTCCTCGGTGTGTACTATGCGCATATCACTGGTGATCCTCCTCCATTCATATCGCTACCGGGAAACTAGGCCATGGTTCATTCCTCGTGTGGCCGTTAGTTATTTGCACTACCTTCGTGGGGATGGTATGTATTGTATAATGTTTGTGTGACTGCATACGCTATGTGTGGTGTCAGGTACATTACGCTGTGGTGTTAGCCGTGAGTTGTGTGAGTTGGGTATGGTATTCTGTTTGACATGTGGGTGGCCGTGTCCTGGCGGCGCCTGTCGATGGCATTGTGCATTCAGATGTGTAACATAGCTGTTATATTCCTGTACACAACGGATGCAAGGATGCATCAGCTGCTGCTAGTGTTTCCCACGTGGCTTGTTGCGGGTATGCCGCTGTCATTGACTGCCTGTATGTTTTTGCTACGGTTTTAGCTGTTATCCCTTTGATATGTGCGATGGAGTATATCTGCGGATGTGGGTGACGGGTACGGGGTGTGGGTCTTGCATTTATACATACAGGATATGCTTGTGTGTGTGCTCCATCCCTGCTTGAGGAGCTGCAGGTTACCTGTCTGTTGTTCTGGGAATGTTTGTTTTGTTGATGTCGTGTGGTGTCGGTATCACCTGCATGTGTGCTTCCTGCACGTATTCCTCCTTCACATCGGTTATATATCTGCGCATGTTCGTCCGCGCCTACTATCCATTGGCATTTTGTCACTGATAGTTACGGTGATTGTGGTCCTATACTTGGGACGGCCTGTATGCTACCGGTAGCCTCCTATTCGTGCCGCTTGCTTACTTAACGGTCGTGGAACACACAGCGGTATTTACGGGACCGTAAGTGTTCACGCTCGTGCCGGATAGCACATTCATATTTTCGCCGCATATGCCTGATGCTGTGTAACGCTGCCGGTATCGTGTTGAGTCTACCTTATGGCCGCCATACATATGGTCATGGTTTGTACATGCGTCCTTTGCATCTCCTGTTGGCTATGGCCCTGTGGTACATTCTGGGACATTTCCGCTTTGCATCATTTTACGTCGCCACGCAAGATAGCCACTGAGGAGATGTCAGTACTACTTTGTGGGTACTGCTGTACATCGCCTATGGTTCCTGTACTGTATGCCTACGCATGTTATTACACTCCGCCTGTGACATGTCACCTACATACACATTTTACAGTGGCACACACATTACACACACACAGCGGAACACACGACAACCTCACCTCACACATACACATATTGCCGCCATGGCTCTCAACCTTCTATTTCCAAAATGAGGAACACACACATTAGTAATGTGGAACAAATGGGCATAATGTGGAACACATACTAATGGCATAGTAACAACTTCAGCTAAGTAGGTCATAGGATGGTTAAAATATGCTGATTTACTTACAATGAAGAACCTTTAATGAATTACTATGATTAATTTCTATTTACCAGGATGTCATTTAAATACATTCCTAACAATGGATGTTTGACAGACATTTTCAATGTGGAACTTTGAGGAACTGCGAGGAACATGAACTGTTTTAGACCCCAAATGAGGTAATGCCTCATAATGACGCACACTTCACTGGTATGCTTGCCGCCGCACCGACGGTTGCACAATACCTATGTTGGCCGCATCGCCGGCGGCGGCGTGTATCTCCGCACTCATATCCTATGGATATGACACGCACATATCCCGTTACTGTACCGTGGACTGGTGATCATCCCGACACACGGATATGTATTGATGCAGGTTGACATTTCCATGGCTGGCGTTACCTGCTCTGCCCACCCTCCCGGATGATCGGGTTGTCGGTCACTATGTTTACTATGTGGAGATTTCGCATCTTACTTATCTGTGAACTTGCATCCCTGGGTTCCATATTAACCTGTTGTACTTTATATCTGTGTATGCGCATATATTTCTACATGTGTACTGATATCTATTTCCGTGTCTGTGTATGCACATAAGTACATATGTGGTCGACTTGCGGCGATAGTGGCAGCATATGCTACGCCTGTGCTGTAGAACCGGCGTGCGGTGAGGTGTTGGCCCATGCTCTGCTGGCTATTGGGTGTGCAGTGTTTGGCGGTGCCTTTGTTGAGTCACACATAGGTCCAGCCATACGGTACATTACGGGCGGACATGTTTGTGTGGCGCCCATTTCACTGTGTGTGCAGGTAAGGAGGTGTCAGTCCATGGGGCCTACACTGTCATAGTATGTGCTATGCTCCTCTTGCCAGGGCGTAGGCATATTGGGTACGCCTCGCCTACCTACTGGGGCTGGCACAGCGTGTTCATGGCGCTGAACGCCCTGTGCCTGTGCTTGCCTTGGCAGTTGTGGCGGGCTTGGTGGCCCTACACCATTATGTCCCTGCAGCAGCTGTTTCCGCAGAATCATATTGTGTAGCATACAACATACTATGAATATGTGGGCACATGTGCCTGGAGAGTACTGCAAGGCTTCACCAGATGTATCCAAGCACCGAACCGTGATTTCAACATCCCAAACACACGCCTATGATTATTCTGGTTTCAGCGTGTGCCTCATTATGGCGTTCTTGCATGTGTGTGTGTGCATTTCTGATGGGTGTCATCAGCCACGGCTCCAGTGCATAGCCAGCATCCCCCAAGGTGACCTTGTGTGATGTCCCTGGCTAATACCTGATACAGCTGTGAGGCATGCCAGATATGGGAGTCGTGGAAGCTTCCAGGGCTGCCAGCACACACATCCATGATAATGCCCCGCGCATTGCACACGACCTGGCAATTGATGGAGGGTATCCCTTGCGGTTTATGTAGCGTCTACCCTGCTCCCCGGGCGGTGACTTGATTTCTATGTGCGTACAGTCGATCGCACCCAGTACCTCGGTATTGTGCCACACGGTGGAAGCGGCGATATTGCTAGCCAACTCCTCCTGAGATCTGGGGAAGTTTATATACTCATGGGCATGTGTAACATGGCATCCAGGAACTGGTGTAGTACCCTAGATGCTGATGCCTGTGAGATACCCATTATATCCCGTTGGCCTTTGAAAGGTACCTGTAGCCAGTATTCAAGCTCACACATACCTTTGTGTCCACTGGGATGGGCTCCCCTCTGTTGTCTCTTGTTCTCAGGCATGGCCGCACAGCTCCACTATTTGCTGTAACATGTCCCTGTCCACCCTGTAGCTCTACTATCTCCAGGTCTTGCAGCCCCTGGTAGGTCACCCTTGGTCTGAACACTCTCCTTCTCCTGTGAGGCCTGTGGTAGTTGTCGGCACCGTCCTCCGCAACTCCGCCTGTCTCTGCCACATACCTATGCATCACGCCACGGGCGGCACCCACCATATACATATTAAAAGTTCCCTGTGTGTTTACACCTACGGTGCGGCGTTTGGAAATTGCTGTGTGTTGTGTGCATTCACACTTTATACTGTTGTGCTGTATACCGTGATGTCATTGGGTGTCTGTGCAGCCGTATCCATGGATTATTTTCGGTGTTTTACGGTTTGCAACTGCAACGGTATTGCCTTTAGTGTTACATTACAGTTGCCTGCATTGGCTTAGCTTTGCATCTTACATTACTGCATCCTGCAGGCACATGGCATATGATGCATTTTCATCTGCAGCTGCAGTTATGCTACCTCTGTACTTGGCTGCGCTTATTTCGGTTCTTTGTTCTTTGCATTTCTACTACATCCCTACTATCTTTGCATTCATATGCCTTTCCCGGTTATGCAGGAGTCTGCATATTAAATTGTCGGCTGCCGCCATTTGCCCTTCCTGGATTGATTGGTGTTGATTGCTCATTACGGCTCCAATTACACTGCTTCCGCATTTCATATTCTCCGCATTACCTTCCTATATCCGTGGTTGTTGACGGGAGGCCGTCATGACTGGGTTGGGGAACATAGTCATCCTCGTGCACATGCATCTGTGCGCCAGATTATGTACTCTCAGCTGATCTATTTCCTCACACGCCGTCCTGTTGCTGTGATGTGCATTGTACAGCCCAGGTTTGCTGGCCTCCAATATGCTTCCTCCTACAGTGGCACACCCTCTGCGATTGACATGTATCTCGTGTAGGCCACTCCTCGGTGTAGTACCGCTGCGCCGCTTGCTCCATCCTTACACTGGCGCCAGCTTTGTAATTCACTATTATCTGCCTCATTTGCATGGCATTGACTGCTAATACATGGTTACGGGCGAACAACACACTGTCACCACTCCTTGACAACCCTTTGCGCTTGGGGTTGAGGCTTTCCATACATACTATGGTGTGTGGTGGCTGTACAGCTGATGTGTATTATACAGCTCTTTTAGGACATTGTCATATTATTTCATTGCTTTGCACCTTCTGTACACATATCCGGGGTTCTGCTGTGGTTTCTACGCATACGACATTTTGTCATTATTTACAGTTTGTGCATGTTTTCTTTGGACATTCTCGGTGCCTTGCATTTGGCATATTGCACCTGTATGATACCTGACGCTGACAGGCTTCCGCTACTCTTGGTCATGTTTGGGTAAATGTAAACCGCTTTTTTGGTTTACATTGCCGCGGCGTCTCACGCCACGCATGCCCCACTTCGTGAATCGCCATTTGCCTTCATTTACATGGTGCAATACCGCACAGTGTGATTAGCATACCCACGCCGGGCGGCGAGGTCCGGCGACGCCGTAGTGCACGTGGATTGCTTCATACCTGAATCGCCGTGGCCATATTTATTTTATAACGCCGACGCTATGCTGGCACCTGGCGCAAGGTTCATGAATCTGGTGAATCTTTCAGACTGCAAACTGACAGTCTGATAAATGGGGTGAGGGAAATGAATCCAATGCCAGAAGCTGTGAGACAAACTTTCATCTAATATTTTAGTCCCAAAAAACTGCACTTCAGCACTCATCTCACATATGCCACTCTAGCAGAGGCCATGTGCCTTTACTGGATATCTCAGTAAGGGTGGTAATCCTACGGTTTTAGCTGTTATCCCTTTGATATGTGCGATGGAGTATATCTGCGGATGTGGGTGACGGGTACGGGGTGTGGGTCTTGCATTTATACATACAGGATATGCTTGTGTGTGTGCTCCATCCCTGCTTGAGGAGCTGCAGGTTACCTGTCTGTTGTTCTGGGAATGTTTGTTTTGTTGATGTCGTGGTGTCGGTATCACCTGCATGTGTGCTTCCTGCACGTATTCCTCCTTCACATCGGTTATATATCTGCGGATGTTCGTCCGTGCCTACTATCCATTGGCATTTTGTCACTGATAGTTACGGTGATTGTGGTCCTATACTTGGGACGGCCTGTATGCTACCGGTAGCCTCCTATTCGTGTGCCGCTTGCTTACTTAACGGTCGTGGAACACACAGCGGTA
Organism: Protopterus annectens; assembly: GCF_019279795.1. Taxonomy (NCBI): domain Eukaryota; kingdom Metazoa; phylum Chordata; order Ceratodontiformes; family Protopteridae; genus Protopterus; species Protopterus annectens. The sequence continues at coordinate 1,549,823,919 of NC_056725.1, read as the reverse complement.
TTTACGGGACCGTAAGTGTTCACGATCGGTGCCGGGATAGCACATTCATATTTTCGCCGTACATGCCTGATGCTGTGTAACGTTGCCGACGTATCGTGTTGAGTCTACCTTATGGCCGCCATACATATGGTCATGGTTTGTACATGCGTCCTTTGCATCTCCTGTTGGCTATGGCCCTGTGGTACATTCTGGGACATTTCCGCTTTGCATCATTTTACGTCGCCACGCGCATAGCCACTGAGGAGATGTCAGTACTACTTTGTGGGTACTGCTGTACATACGCCTATGGTTCCTGTACTGTATGCCTACGCATGTTATTACACTCCGCCTGTGACATGTCACCTACATACACATTTTACAGTGGCACACACATTACACACACACAGCGGAACACACGACAACCTCACCTCACACATACACATATTGCCGCCATGGCTCTCAACCTTCTATTTCCAAAATGAGGAACACACACATTAGTAATGTGGAACAAATGGGCATAATGTGGAACACATACTAATGGCATAGTAACAACTTCAGCTAAGTAGGTCATAGGATGGTTAAAATATGCTGATTTACTTACAATGAAGAACCTTTAATGAATTACTATGATTAATTTCTATTTACCAGGATGTCATTTAAATACATTCCTAACAATGGATGTTTGACAGACATTTTCAATGTGGAACTTTGAGGAACTGCGAGGAACATGAACTGTTTTAGACCCCAAATGAGGTACGTTCCTCATAATGACGTACACTTCACTGGTATGCTTGCCGCTTTCGCACCGACGGTTGCACACAATACCTATGTTGGCCGCATCACCGGCGGTGGCGTGTATCTCCGCACTCATATCCTATGGATATGACACGCACATATCCCGTTACTGTACCGTGGACTGGTGATCATCCCGACACACGGATATGTATTGATGCAGGTTGACATTTCCATGGCTGGCGTTACCTGCTCTGCCCACCCTCCCGGATGATCGGGTTGTCGGTCACTATGTTTACTATGTGGAGATTTCGCATCTTACTTATCTGTGAACTTGCATCCCTGGGTTCCATATTAACCTGTTGTACTTTATATCTGTGTATGCGTACATATATTTCTACATGTGTACTGATATCTATTTCCGTATCTGTGTATGCACATAAGTACATATGTGGTCGACTTGCGGCGATAGTGGCAGCATACGGCTACGCCGTGTGCTGTAGAACCGGCGTGCGGTGAGGTGTTGGCGTTCCATGCTCTGCTGGCTATTGGGTGTGCAGTGTTTGGGCGGTGCCTTTGTTGGAGTCACACATAGGTCCAGCCATACGGTACACATTACGGGCGGACATGTTTGTGTGGCGTCCATTTCACTGTGTGTGCAGGTAAGGAGGTGTCAGTCCATGGGGCCTACACTGTCAAAGTATGTGCTATGCGTTCCCTCTTTGCCAGGGCGTAGGCATATTGGGTACGCCTCCGTCTACCTACTGGGGCTGGCACAGCGTGTTCATGGCGCTGAACGCCCTGTGCCTGTGCTTGCCTTGGCAGTTGTGGCGGGCTTGGTGGCCCTACACCATTATGTCCCTGCAGCAGCTGTTTCCGCAGAATCATATTGTGTAGCATACAACATACTATGAATATGTGGGCACATGTGCCTGGAGAGTACTGCAAGGCTTCACCAGATGTATCCAAGCACCGGAACCGTGATTTCAACATCCCAAACACACGCTCTATGATTATTCTGGTTTGTGCGTGTGCCTCATTATGGCGTTCTTGCATGTGTGTGTGTGCATTTCTGATGGGTGTCATCAGCCACGGCTCCAGTGCATAGCCAGCATCCCCCACAAGGTGACCTTGTGTGATGTCCCCACTGGCGAATACCTGATACAGCTGTGAGGCATGCCAGATATGGGAGTCGTGGAAGCTTCCAGGGCTGCCAGCACACACATCCATGATAATGCCCTGCGCATTGCACACGACCTGGCAATTGATGGAGGGGTATCCCTTGCGGTTTATGTAGCGTCTACCCTGCTCCCCGGGCGGTGACTTGATTTCTATGTGCGTGCAGTCGATCGCACCCAGTACCTCCGGGTATTGTGCCACACGGTGGAAGCGGCGCATATTGCTAGCCAACTCCTCCTGAGATCTGGGGAAGTTTATATACTCATGGGCATGTCGTAACATGGCATCCAGGAACTGGTGTAGTACCCTAGATGCTGATGCCTGTGAGATACCCATTATATCCCCGGTTGGCCTTTGAAAGGTACCTGTAGCCAGTATTCGCAAGCTCACACATACCTTTGTGTCCACTGGGATGGGCTCCCCTCTGTTGTCTCTTGTTCTCAGGCATGGCCGGCACAGCTCCACTATTTGCTGTAACATGTCCCTGTCCACCCTGTAGCGCTCTACTATCTCCAGGTCTTGCAGCCCCTGGTAGGTCACCCTTGGTCTGAACACTCTCCTTCTCCTGTGAGGCCTGTGGTAGTTGTCGGCACCGTCCTCCGCAACTCCGTCTGTCTCTGCCACATACCTATGCATCACGGCCACGGCGGCACCCACCATATACATATTAAAAGTTCCCTGTGTGTTTACACCCTACGGTGCGGCGTTTGGGAAATTGTGCTGTGTGTTGTGTGCATTCACACTTTATACTGTTGTGCTGTATACCCGGTGATGTCATTGGGTGTGTCTGTGCAGCCGTATCCATGGATTATTTTCGGTGTTTTACGGTTGCAACTGCAACGGTATTGCCTTTAGTGTTACATTACAGTTGCCTGCATTGGCTTAGCTTTGCATCTTACATTACTGCATCCTGCAGGCACATGGCATATGATGCATTTTATCTGCAGCTGCAGTTATGCTACCTCTGTACTTGGCTGCGCTATTTCGGTTCTTTGTTCTTTGCATTTCTACTACATCCCCTACTATCTTTGCATTCATATGCCTCCCCTTTCCCGTTATGCAGGAGTCTGCATACAGAATTGTCGGCTGCCGCCGTTTGCCCTTCCTGGATTGATTGGTGTTGATTGCTCATTACGGCTCCAATTACACTGCTTCCGCATTTCCTCATATTCTCCGCATTACCTTCCTATATCCGTGGTTGTTGACGGGGAGGCCGTCACATGACTGGGTTGGGGAACATAGTCATCCTCGTGCACATGCATCTGTGCGCATTATGTACTCTCAGCGCATCTATTTCCTCACACGCCGGTCCTGCTGCTGTGATGTGCATTGTACAGCCCAGGTTTGCTGGCCTCCAATATGCTTCCTCCTACAGTGGCACACCCCTCTGCGATTGACATGTATCTCGTGTAGGCCACTCCTCGGTGTAGTACCGCTGCGCCGTTTGCTCCATCCTTACACTGGCGTCAGCTTTGCAATTCACTATTATCTGCCTCATTTGCATGGCATTGACTGCTAATACATGGTTACGGCGCCGAACACTGTCACCACTCCTTGACAACCCTTGCGCTGGGGTTGAGGCTTTCCATACATACTATGGTGTGTGGTGGCTGTACAGCTGATGTGTATTATACAGCTCTTTTAGGACATTGTCATATTATTTCATTGCTTTGCACCTTCTGTACACATATCCGGGGGTTCTGCTGTGGTTTCTACGTACATGACATTTTTGTCATTATTTACAGTTTGTGCATGTTTTCTTTGGACATTCTCGGTGCCTTTCGCATTTGGCATATTGCACCTGTATGATACCTGACGTTGACAGCCTTCCGTTACTCCTTGGTCATGTTTGGGTAAATGTAAACCGTTTTTTTCGGTTTACATTGCCGTGCCCTTACGCTACGCATGCCCCACTTCGTGAATCGCTATTTGCCTTCATTTACATGGTGCAATACCGCACACAGTGTGATTAGCATACCTACGCCGGGGCGGCGCAGGTCCGGCGCACGCCGGTAGTGCACGTGGGATTGCTTCATACCTGAATCGCTCGGTGGCCATATTTGGCTTTATAACGCCGACGCTATGCTGGCACCTGGCGCAAGGTTCATGAATCCCGGGGTGAATCTTTCAGACTGCAAACTGACAGTCTGATAAATGGGGGTGAGGAAATGAATCCAATGCCAGAAGCTGTGAGACAAACTTTCATCTAATATTTTAGTCCCAAAAAACTGCACTTCAGCACTCATCTCACATATGCCACTCTAGCAGAGGCCATGTGCCTTTACTGGATATCTCAGTAAGGGTGGTAATCCTTTATTTATTCACATATTTACTAATTTAACACCTGTTACACATTCTCATAACCACATTCATTTTTTTTACTTTAATAATTTCCTTTTATATTTTCCCCACCTTTTTTCTGTAATCTACTTTTTAATCTTACTTAATATTATATTTTGCTTCCCATTTCTTATTATGCAAAATCTCTTCACATTTTACCTTCTTCACCTAGTGTCCTGGACAGAGTTCCTTATGAATAGCACCTCATTTTCTCTTGCAAATAGGTCATCCCTAGTGGGAATAATCCTTAGAACAAAAATGTAACTGAATGTGCATATATCCTAAGCATCAGCTTTTTGCCTGAAGCCCTGTAAATATATTTTGCAGCCTTCATATACAGTTGTACCTGAATGCTGTGTTGTATTTTCATTGTATGTTTTATATTTTCCAAGAATAAATGCTGCATCCCTAAAGAGAGGTTCTTACTTTTCCTGTGCTAACATATGCATTCACTCCCTGTAGACAATATACTTAGTTTATTCAATGTTATTGATAGTTGTTCTGATTTATTATTTGTGATTTTTACAAGTGTGTTTGTTATTCTGTTTTGCTATGTATTTGTTTAATACAAATTGAAAATTTAACAAAAAGTGTTGGAAAAAATATACAGTTTATTCAACACAGGTCTGTGCAGGAGAAATTCCCCTTTCCCTTGCACTACAACTACATCAGAAATTATTTTAAAGGGGCACAGAAACAACATATATTAGATGTGTGTATCAGGAGATAGAATTACAATGGGAGTAGGGACAAAATATATTATGTGTGAGTATCAGGAGATAGAATTACAATGAGAGTAGGGACAAAATATATTACGTGGAAATATCAGGATATAGAATTACAGTGGGAGTAGGGACAAAATATATTACATGGGAGTATCAGGACATAGAATTACAGTGGGAGTAGGGACAAAATATATTATGTGGGATTATAGGATTATCAGGAGATAGAATTACAGTTTTCAAATTCCACCGTGAACTATGTTTAGTCCTGTGTGGAATTTAAATATTTCCCTTCAGTCTCACATCACAAGACATCCCTTTTTTTTTCAAAACAAATGAATCTTCAGCCAGTTGCAACAAGGTTGACACTTATGCCTATCAGGAACTGCATACAAAATGCCGGATGATAGTTTTTAGTAATTGTTTATGTATTCAGGCAAATTTGCCAGGGATGGAAAAAATCACGTGCAAATCATTCATATTAAAAGTAATGGAAAACAAATTGTGGTTGCTAACTTCAGATGGTTAAAAAAAAAAAAACATATTTCAATAAAAATGAATAACAAAACTTAAAACAAAGTTTTGGTGTAGACTTTGCTGACTTGGAGTTTCTTGCCATATTGCTGAAACAGAAAAAATTCCCCTATATTAAGCTGCAGCATCAGAAACAACTTATGTGCAACCTCTGTGGCAGTCCTTTCATGTAGTTTGCATCCATGTTTGCAGGATCTCCTCACCATCTGCAAATGTAGAACTCTGTTGCTGCTATAGAAAAGAAGACGCAGCTTCCCAAAGGTAGAATCTGCACACCTAGTACAACTTTGTACGATTACTCCTATTGGTATACAGGTTATCCAAACTGCAAATACAATAGCAAAGAATACGCCACCATTTTTTTTAGTTCTGCTCACAGAAATTATCAATCGCAACTGCTCTTGTTAATATCGACTTTCTCTTAGTTCCACAAACATCAAAAATATGAAGGATTTAATCTAGCCAAAGCAATATACTACAATTTATCCTATATGTAACTCATCCACACTTTATTGTAATCCCCAAAAACTCCATTTCTGATCATATCAATAAGTAAATATCCAATTATATTGACAGAAGGTTTTACCATTTTCATAACTTTGACTTAAAAATAAGGAGTGGTGGCATTCAGTATATAATTAAAGGCTTTTTTCAACTATTCTACAAAGCACAAACCAGTGAGGGTGGATTTGATTCACTCATTACATCCAAGTGATGCCTTCAGTTACATCTGCAGTTACCTCCTACTGACACCTCTAGGAGTCAAATATTGCTTGTTCATATTTGCATCAATAATTCCAAAACCATCCTATGTACATGGTTTTAAAAGATTTCATCTTACACAGTGGCAAACTCAACTACATTATTATTTGACCTCTGTCTATAGCAGATAATGACATATTAACTGTTGCTTTTATGACATTAATTTATATAGATACAATTTTCACATTTTTCTAAATATCTCAACAACCAAGTAACACAGACAGAACACCTTAGCCTCATATGAAAGCTCTCAGCTAGATGAATACAATGCTGCTGACAATATGTGTAACTTGAGTGGTTGCCGAGATATTGTAAGTTACTTACAAAATATTACAAACGTAATAGTTACTGTATTTACTGTGACTTACAAAATTCTGTTTAAGACCTAGAACCTAAAGAATACTACCACTATAAAAATAGTTTGTGCTGAAGAATTTGCCATTTATATTCCTTTCATAACACCTATGGTCCCAGAGATATGAACATTTGTTTGAAATTTGAGGAGAGTAATAGAGACATAAATAGTCAAGGTGTCTTACAAATTTGTAATGAGCTAAAATGTCACGTGGTCAGCACTGACTTAGGGAGAACAGGTTGCATAATAATCAAGGCTGTGATTTTCTACAAGTACAGGAGGATATCTTATTCTAGCTACCTCAGCATATTGGATTTGAGGCAAAGGCATTGAAAATAATCCTCCTTTTAAATGTTAAATAGGACAGTTCATAAATATAGGTCGTATACAATAAAACCAACGTTTTACGTTTTTGTCTAACTACAAAGTGAGTGATGGGTTCCAAAACAGAGGCAACTGAGTAGAAAAGATGGAGGAGAATACCAAATTCTGGAAGACAGACAATAATATTACAAATTAATGATGTGCTTCAAGTCAAGGAGAATGTTTCTGAGGTTGGAATATAAAGGTAGACTAGAAACAGTTTCTAACTCAGCACTCTTTAGGGATGTCACATAATTGTCACCCATCAGCAGTAAAACAGTGGTTATTTGGACAGCTTGCTTGTAATGACCCAGACTGGGAAAATTTAGATCAACTGACCAAATGTCATTTTAGAGGAAGGGGGAAATCTCCTTTATACTAAACTTCATTCATATCATCTTCTAAACTAATATAACTGCCTCAGCTTTGCTGAAAAGTGAATTGTGAAAACAAAGCTACATTTGAACAACCCAGTTAATTAAGTACCCAACATATGTTTAGAGTAAACATCTGAACAAACTTGGCAGTGGTCATATAGGTGTAGTTTATGTCCATTGGTCACAGTCAGCATCAGTGAACTTGGTTGTTTGAATGTTGTATAATGTTTTCATTTTTATGATACAGTGAGATGCTCACCCATGTGCTGGATCTTCTTCTAAACTTTTAACCAAGTCATTCCTAAACAATGGGATCTGAAAGGTATTGTTTTTTCAGAGAATGTTTGATAACATAACAGTACTTGCTTCCTTATATGCCTTAGAATCTTTCTTCAAACTCAGTCAGTTTTGCTAAATAAAAAGTTCTCATCAGCTTAAGTACCTTGATAACTGTCCATAATGCTATCATGTTAGCTAACAACAGACTTGAATAATCAAAGTCTAACCTTAACATGACTACATTTTGCTTTATGGAGGTGGATCTCATCTATGCTGGCTCTAAGATGAGTTGCTTAACTTTTTAAATGAAATACTTAAGATGAAGGCTTTTTGTTATAGTGAAAAAGCAGGTGTCTTATCAAATGTGTATTCTTTATATGGCTCAATGGCTAAAACATTAAGCTGTCATCCTACTCTTTTCTCTCTTACTTTCTGATCTCCTTCACATAGCTGCAATCTTAACAATAGTTCTAAAATTGCATGTACATAAATTCATACCTGCTGTCATATTAAAATCTGACTTATTTTCTTATACCTCACCATGTTTCCTTTTAAATGTTATGAATCAGCAGTGACGTTAGTTTTTGGAGTCACCCCTTTTTGTACAGATACCATTATGCCATTAAAGAAAGCATTTTCAGAACCATAACTAAGGTGAGATGAAGGGGGCAGCTAACATGGGCACCAGCAGTTGCAGATGGGGCATAAGATCAGAATTGAAATTCAGTTAGGAAGTTATAGGTGATAAGGCTACTGCTGATATTTTATTAAGACAGGCAGTCACCATGTTAGTAACTTGTTTTAATACTCAACAATAGGCTGAGAAATGCCGAAAGACTAGCTGTAAACATGCCAAACACTCCAATTGTGCTGTACTGATGAGGTAACAAATAAGGCTGAAACATACGTCTGTAGCTAGTGGGGTTTGTCTTTATGGGCCTGAATGTACCCATAAAGACTTAAAAGTAAAAAGTCATGGGTCTTCAGGAAACCATGTAGTTGAAACACTTTATGTCCTTAAAGGGTTATTTGCATCTTTTCTGCATGCATGGTGTTGAAGTGCTAGGGTCACTGCACAAAGAAACTGATGGGAATAAGCCAACATCCACTTCAGGTGCAGTAGGGCTGCACAATTGGTATGCCACTGTGTTGCTGTACACCAGGTAAATAGCTGGTGCTGTTTATATACAGATGAGCTACTTTGCATGAATAAAGGCACTAATGGAATTCAGACACCTCTGTACTGCACAGAAGTCTCTTCTGTAGAATTTGCATTAATTCTCACTTACAAACCTGGACCAGTACAGATTAATACAGTTTGTTGCTATGCATGTAAAGACTGTGATTCAGCAGTCCCTCCATCTACCCAATCACACACGGAAAGATAATGGATGTTCCATCATATCTCCCATATCCTGCTGCCACTACTGTATTTTCACAGTAGTATCCTAACTGCTCTAATGGTGCCTAGCTGGCTGTGTTTACACAAGTACAAGGCCGCACAGCCATGTAACATGACAAGATTCTATACTTCTTGTGACATCAGACAGTGTATAGTATCCAAATGAGTAGTACTATATAAAAATGACTAATATGTATAATGCAGTTCGGTTATGTTCTGAATTATGTTACTTACTACTGAAAACTAGTGTTAGCAGTGATGCACACTGATAGTGTGATCAGCAATCCCCTGCATGGAACACTGTAGTCTCACTCAGGTGGTTCTGTTTATCCTCAAGCATCAAAGTAACACAGGGTTCACAGTGCTCTCATGGCAACATGTGCACTGTTTCTATCAGGGTTTTCACAGTTCTATACTACTGAGCACCATCAGCATATGGGTGATCCTCGTCTCCACAGACCTCTTGTTCTAACACATGTGTAGAGACTATGATATACTATTCAATTTAGATAATGTAACTTACTCTGTAATTGTGCACCCCTGAAATAATATATCCTCCTCACAAAGTGCTTAAAGTACTGTTTACAGCAGTACCATCCTGTTGTACACCCTTTTTCCTGCCACACCCCTATATGCAGTGTCTTGATCTGAGATCATCAGTGTACCACTAAAACTGCAGTGCACTGACTGTGTACCGACTGTATCCAAATTACGCATGTTAGTGCTGCAAATAGGATGCCATCTGAACAAAAGTTGTATTATGGTGTGCAGCTCTGATCTGAATCTCGGGTATTGTAAATGTGCTGTTTCTCTGAATTCCTCTTAATTCAAAGCATTCTCTCTGTATTATTCAGTTTTACAATGAATACTAGACTTACATAATAACACACTTATCTCCCTATTCAAATGTCAGCACTCATAAAACTGAGTGCCAGCAAACCAGAAAAAAATGTGAATCTAGAAGAAGAGCAAATGTCAAACATCATTCTTCCCCATTAAATTTCTTTTTTGCTGGGGGCAAACCTTTCTGCACCCCCTGAACTTTTATATACCAACTCCAAGATCACTATACCTCGGAGAAAAGAGAGTATTCTAGGAAATGGCCATCTCACACTTAGTGTAGGTAAGTCTGTGCTTGTGGCCATTCAGTCTCCATGCTTTGGGACTCACTCAAGTGGGTCCCAACATTTCAAAGGGTTACCAACAAACTTATGTGGTGGTGGTGCTGTGGTAGCATTGTCGCCTCACAGTAAGACATTGTCCTGTTCGATTCTCAGCTAGAGCGTCTTCTGTGTTGAGGCATGTGTGAATGGGCATACCTTGATTGAAGGTTGTGCATCAGGGCCGGCAACTCGGCATGCAAAAATCTACTGCCAATCATTAGCAGACCGGAGTTCCGCTGTGGCGACCCCTAACCGGGAAAAAACGAAAGACTCAACAACAACAACAACCAACAAACTTATTGAGTACCTGACTTGCTGAGTACCAGACTTGCAGAGTACTAGATTTATGAAGTAGCAAACATAATGAGCATTAGACTTACAGAGAATCAGCTTAATCAGTACTAGGATACAGAGATCTAAAATTACTGGCATCTGAGCAATAGACTTACATAATAATTACCAGATAAAAATAAAGCAAGTTGTCTTAACCTTTACCTGCAGGATCAGTTAAATAGTTTGGCATTTACTGCATCTAAATTGAATGCATCTTTATTTTAATATTCCTGTTGCTATAGCATTTTTGGAAAATGTCACTAAAGATTACATTAATTAAATGTTTCTTAATGTCCATCAGATAAAATTAGATCTTAGTGATGAAAAGTTACTTTTCAAATTTTACAGAGAATGGTGGATAATGATTCAACTGCTATAACCTCATCTTTTGATATGCAGAAAAAAGAATTTTAAGGTTGCACACTAGATATGCATGGTATAAAATATAGACTTGAGTCATCAAATCATTTAAATTATTTGCAAAACTGTTCCATATATCTTAAATTGTTTGATTCAGTACACTTATTCCCAAATAAATAAAAAAATTGAAACTATTCATTTTAGGAGAACACACTATCCCTTATGTACGAAGACAGTGTCATCAAGCTTGCTACTAGGATTTCCAAGAGATACTTTAACAATAACCCCATGACTGGGTGTAATTATCACAGGGTTACCCCATGATCAGTATGGTTTATACACAAGGGTGAAGCCCTTGCGATTAAACAAAGCCAACCATTGCTTAATCTTGTGATAACCATACCCAGTCATGGGTTATTGCTAGTATGCAATGACATTGTTTAAGCAAAAGCAACAGAGAAAGGAACATTTCCATTGCTGTTTTTTTAATGCTCTTAATGGAAAAAAACTATACAAAGCCCTATATAATGGAGGAATAAATATCCAAATATAGGGACAGATTTTATTATTCTGATAAACCTAGAAAATTATTAAATAGAAGGTTTTGTGTTAGGGTGCATTTTTTGAAGGATGTGAAGCGTAAACCTCAACAGTCTGTTATTATTTAATGACTTCAATATTCAGTGGCTTGCCAGGAATCTACATTTTTCAAGAAGAAAAGACTATAACTATAGGGGAAAAATCTGGACATTTTGTGAAAATCTGTACAGTTGAGAGGCACAAGAGTCTGTAAAGACTTCAGGAGGGACATCACAGAAATACAAGGAAAATCAGGAACATTTCAGTTTCTTTAGTTTTGCAGAATATACCTAATTTGTCTTGTATTTTGCTCTGTCCTCTAAGCATATGATAATAGCAATGTCTGGCCACTCAATGGTACTTAAGCAGCCAGACTTTTTTCTTTTTTATCTTTTGATATATGCTAGATTTATAACAGGCATGCTGACTGGTCTGTCCAATCCGCATGCACCTTTTTGTATGGCAATTAGCCATTATCATATAACTGTACAGCTGGCACAGACATAAGTATTATTTATGGATGAGATTTACAGGATGGATTACAGAGGTAGAGAAACATGCTATGATGTGTTTTGTGGCATACCTCACATTACATGTTTTCGCCAGAGTCATGGAGGTAATGGGGAAGGAAGTAACCAGACCCCAGAAGCACAAAAGGTCAGTAAATTTCTTCCTCAGTTTACAGAGGGGGATAATTTTGATAGTTTCATTCATATGTTTGAGAAGGTAATTAAACAGTATAATGTTGACCAAAGGCTCTGGGTACGGTTCCTGACCCCCTTACTCCATGGTAAAGCTGTAACTGTGTTGCCTGATCACAATTTATTTGATTATATTGCTGTTAAGAATTGTCTGTTAGAATTTTTTAAGCTAATACCTGAAACTTATAGAAAAATATTTTGTGAGCATAGATGCAAGGCAGATGAAAGTGTTTGTGAATATGTTGCTGAACTGGGCACTTATTTTCATAGGTGGGTGAGTGGTTGTCAGGTCACCACTTTTGAAGGGCTGGTAGACCTTTTGGTGAGGGAACAAGCCCTTGGCACTTTACCTGAGCACATGAGGATCTGGTTAGCTGATAGACAATGTGCTACTTCAGATGAGTTTGGAAAGAAGGGAGACCTATACCTAGCAAGCAGGGCACCCCTGCACAGGAAAGGGACCTCTACTACTGCTCATGGGTCTAAAGGAACCCATGGTGGGCAGCCCAGACTGCCCCAACAGAATCTGCCAGTAGCACGGGGAGCCATTAGTCCAGGTACATGTCCAGGATCTAGGGTTAAATGTTTTGAATGCAACCAGTGGGGCCATGTGACATACAGATGTCCATGGAGGCAAGGCGGGGAACAAAAGTTGAGGGAGCCAGTAAGTGGGAAAGACAAAATGCTAATAGTAGGTTCTCTTGAGACAACAAGGGTGTCAAACTACCACAAGAGGTTATATCCTATTGAAGTGAATAGCAAAGAGGCCATTGCTAAGAGAGACACAGCCTCTGATGTAACCATTGTAAAGCCTGCAATGGTTACAGAGGAGCACTACTTGCCTGGGCAGTTTACTCCTGTCAGAGCTTTAGGAGGGACCCCATTCCAAATACCTTTGGCTAGGGTTCAACTTGACTGGGAGGGTCAAAAAGGAAGCAAGCAAGTAGTTTTTCCTGATAAGGAATGATTTTGATAAGACAGTACCATGTGTTTGTGCAGTTACACCCAGTCAGGCTTGGAGACAAGCGTGAGGGTCTGATAGCCTGGGGGTGACCCAGACAGCCCATACACTTGCAGCCAGGACTGATGAGGTGGTTACTTCAGGGAGGGAGCTACCCTGTAGCAGTGAGACTGAAGGTGAGCCACAGCTGCTTGTGGGTACTGATGTTCTCTTGGACAGAGTGACTGCAAAGGTAGAGGTGAGTAGTAGTACCCAGGCTGACAGTGAGGCACCACTGTCAGAGGATGCCAGACTTCCTGTGGAAGGGGAGCTGGACAGGGTTAGAAAGAGAGAGTTGAGACAGGCTCAGCTCTCAGACCCTACATTACAAGGCCTGAGGCAGGTAGCTAGTGAGGCTCCTGATTCTCAAGGGAAGGGGGAATTTGTATACTGGGACAAAGGGTTACTGCATAAAGAGTAGATCCCTGAGGGAGGGCTAGAAGGTGAGAGGATACAGCAGTTGGTAGTGCCTAGAGCTTACCATCTGGTGCTTCTAGCCATAGCCCATGATATTCACTTTGCAGGTCATATGGGCATAAAACGTACAAAGAGACGTATTATGCAGAACTTCTATTGGCCTGGAATTTCCAGAGATGTAACAAGGTACTGTAGGACCTGTGAGCAGTGCCAAAAGGTAGGCAAGGCAGGAGACAAGGTGAGAGCTCCTTTGATGCCTTTACCTGTGATCGAGGCGCCATTTCAGAAGGTAGCCATGGTTATTGTGGGGCATCTGAGTACCGCAAGTACCACAGGAAAAAAGTATATCCTAGTGGTAATAGATTATGCTACAAGATACCCTGAGGCAGTGGCTTTCCTCTCCGTTGAGGTGGAAAAGGTGGCAAATGCTTTATTAGAGATTTTCAGCAGGGTAGGTTTCTCACAGGAAATGCTGACTGACAGAGGTGCCAATTTCATGTCAGACCTGCTGGCTTGTTTGTGGAAATACTGTGGGGTATAGCACCTGAAGACCACCCTCTACCATCCTCAGACTAATGGTCTTCTTGAGAGGTTAAACTCTACAATCAAGTCCATACTCTATACTCCACATAACCACACTCACTCCCTAACCATCCAATCCAATCATCCCACCACTAGTCAATCAGCCTTTCTCACAACCCATCCTATACCTATCACTACTCTCCTCCCTCACCTCTCTCACATTACTCTGCCCAACCTACCTCTCCATCTACTCTGTATCATATCCACTCTCCAACTATTGCTAACATCACCATGCCTCGTCTACATTCCTTCTTCTCATTTCAAATAATCCTTCTTCTCACCTTATCATATTTGTATTATCTCACCCAGCCCCTTTCCATCAAGCATTCACCAACCTTTCATACTACCTACCCACTTCACAATCCACCCTCACACCCATCAATCATTATATCCCCCCACATATATCCCATCAAAAAACATCTACTATTTCCCTACAAGCTCATTCCTCCCTATAAGCACTCTGCTCCCTAAAACTACCATACCCTTACAAATCCCACAACACTCCACTCTGACAATAAGCTCTCCAAGCACCTCCTCAGCCTAATTCACCAGGTAACCACCATCCTATTCTCTGGTGACATACACCCTAACCCAGGGCCCCTTACCCCCTCCTCAACATCCAAACCCATCCTATTCACCTCTCTAAATGCCCGAAGCATAACCAACAAAATTCCCAACCTCCACTCTTGGCTTCTCTACAACCAACCAGATATCCTATTTCTGAAACCTGGTTAAAACCTCACATAAAGGACTCAGAAATAACACCCCAACTACTCTATCATCAGAAAAGATAGAACCCACAGAAAAGGTGGAGAAGTAGCTTTCCTATACTCATCCTCCCTATCTGTTACCCCCTATACTAAACCCATTCCCCAATTCAACAACGCCAAATTAATCTTGGCCCTACTTCAACTACACAAACATAAATGCATATGCATAGGTTCTCTATACATTCCCCCTGGGGACAACATCTCTGTACTTGAAGATATTCTCTCCTGGCTTTCCACCAATATTAGTAATGAAACAATAATCTTAGGTGAGATGAACATAAATTGGTCCTCCATTCAGTCCCCCACAAACTCCATAAACATTAACCGCTATAGTTTCCCTCAGCTAATCAATTCTATCACTAGACCCTCTAAAAACCTCTCCACTGGTAGTATCCTCGACTGGGTCTTAGTTACTCATATTCATTATTTCTCCAATAGTGGCACAATTCCTAGCTCTCTCAGTGACCACCTCCCAACATTTGCCCACCACCTTCCCTCCCCCTTACAAATATCTCATAACTACATTTCTACTCATTCCCTAAAGAACTTTAATCCCAATACCTTCTCAAACTCACTAAAAATCAATAAACTGGAGTCCTCTGAAAACTCTCCCCCTGGATAATGCCATATCCTACTTCAGCTCAACATTCTTAAACCTCCAAGATTCATATGCCCCTCTAAAAACTAAAAGAATAACAAGCAAAACTGCCCCATAGCTAACCAAGGGCACACTAACTGCCATCACCTTAGAGACAAAGCTTGGGTACACCACCAAAAAATAAGACCCCCTCCACCCTTAACAAATGCAAAGTGCTCCGCAACAAAATCAAAAAGCTTATCATAGCAGAACGCAAAGCTTATTTCTCCATATTGCAAATTAGCATAAAACAAATCCAAGAAAATTCTGGAATGGGATCTCCACCCTCCTCAATCCTGGCAAAAAAAACCCTTGTCCTGACCCCAATGCTCTTGACATAGACCTGGCCACTCAATTCAATTCTTTATTCATCAACTCCGTTAGCAAACTTACAACCCCTCCCCTATCCTCCTCTTCCCCTTCACTCTCAAATATCGCCACCTCTCAACCTCGTCCTTTCTCTATAAAACCCATTCCCACATCTACCCTATAAAAACTTCTTCAAAAACTGAAACCCTGCTCCAATGCCCCCAACAACATTCCCTCATGCTTTCTTAGTATAGCCACTGAATCCATTGCCTTTCCCATCTCTGTCTTAATCAACTGCTCTATCCAAGAAATCTATGTACCCCAACTTTGGAAAATGGCCTTTGTCTTACTCCTTCACAAAGGGGGCAACAACAATAATATCACAAATTTCCACCCTATCGCAATCTTATCCCCCATCTCCAAAGTTCTTGAGAAATGCATCCATATACAACTCCTACCCTGTCTCACAGACAATCACTTACTAACTCCCACACAGCATGGTTTCAAACCAGGCCAGAGCACTACCACTGCTCTTCTGCCCTTCCTTGAAACTGTCAACAAAGCCCGTGACTCTGGACACATAGTATCTACACTCCTACTGGACCTCTCTAAGGCCTTCAACACCATCTCTCACAACCTTCTCCTAGCTAAACTCTCTAATCTAAACCTATCTCTCTCATCTCTCAACTGGTTCTCTAGTTACATCTCAAATAGGCAACAAGCAGTTAAATGGAATAAAGCCACCTCCCCATTCCTCAGCATATCCACTGGTGTACCACAAGGTTCCATACTGGGTCCCCTCCTGTTTAATATTTTCATAAATGAGTTTCACCACTCAGTCCCTAACACAAATCTTATCCAATATGCAGACAATTCAACTGTAATCTGTTCTGCCACCTCCATCTCCACTCTCCTAAAACTAACCCAAGATGCGTTTTCTACCACTGAACAGTGGATGAGAGATAATCACCTAGCACTCAATGCTTCAAAAAACAAACTTTTGTTATTCACCCCTTCTAAAACAACCACTATAAATAAAAACACATTCTGCATCATCAGCCACAACAATACATCTCTCAAACTCGTATCTGAGGCCAAACTACTAGGTGTCCTCATTGATGATCAGCTTAAATTCACCTCCCACATACAAATAAACATCATAAAACCCACCAGAAACTTGGTATGCTCTGCCGCCATTGTCACTACCTCACTCCCTCTACTAAGTTCACACTCTCTACCACATTCCTCATCCCATCTCTCCTATATGGTGCTCCACTCCTAACTAACCTACAATCCACACTTAAATCAAAACTCTCCTCCTGCTATAATAAGATTGCCAAATTTGCCACTAGCCACAATTCTTCTACCCATCACTGTGCCGCCCTTCACAAACTAAATTGGTTAGAGCTACCCAAGTATCTCACCTACATTCAACTCACTCATGCTCACAAACTCATTTTCAGTCCCTCCCTCTGTTCCTCCCTATCCTCATCCCTTAAAATGCACCTTCCAGAAAGATCCTTAAGATCCAGCAATCAAAACTTGATAGAATTGCATAAACCCACCTGCCCCCCTGGCAAAAATATCCTATGCTTTGCCCTTGCACATCAGTGGAACTCCCTACCACCATCCACCCGCACCATCTCTAGTCACTCTTCCTTCAAAACCACACTGCACTCACACCTAACTTCTCTCTGGGAATGCTCCTGCCCCCATCCCACATAACCTCTTCTCCTCTCTATACCTCAGACATCTCAGGTACCCCTTTCCTCATAAAGTACTAGCAAGAAACTACAACAATTACTATTTTTCTTAACCTTGATTGTTTGTTTCATATTGTATCTGTAAATACTATGATTTTAGTTGTACTTCTGTATTCACTGTTATATAACTACTTGTTTATAACTTTTGTTATTGTGTAGCTTTCTACAATTACTTGTTTATACCTTTTGTTGTTATGGAGCTTTTCTCCCCAGGACTCCATTGAAAACGGGTTCTTCTTAGCCCAATGGACCATCCTGGCAAACAAATTGCAAACAAATAAATAAATAAATAATAAGTAAATAAGTCCATGCTATGGGCATTTGCAGACCAGTTTAAGAGGGAGTGGGACAAATATTTGCCCCATCTGTTGTTTGCTTACAGAGAAATTCCCCATGAATCCATAGATTTTTCACCCTTTGAGTTGCTGTATGGGCAGAGGGTGAGGGGACCTCTAGATTTAATTTGTGATGAGTGGGAAAGTGAGTGTGAATACCACAAGGAGTCTCTTGTGGCATAAGTTGTAAACCTCAGGACAAAGCTCAGGGAACTCATGGGCTTGGCGAAGGAGAACCTGGCAGAAGCCCAACAACAGAAAAAGGTATGGTATGACAGGAATGCTCGAGCTAGAGAGTATGCTCTAGGGCAGCAGGTAATGGTTCTTGGTCCTGTCAGACACATCAAGCTGCAAACAGCTTGAGAGGGACCCTACAAGGTGGTAAGAGAGGTAAGTGATGCTAACTACATGGTGGAACTGCTAGGCAGGAGGCAGGAGCACAAATTGTACTATGTTAATTTGCAGTGGATTGTAGGAGGAGTCTGATGGAGATCTGATGACTGATCTCAGTGAGGCTCGGACTGACACTTCAGTGGAAAGGGTAGCAATGTCCCAGCAGCTATCACCTACCCAAGTTCAAGAAATCCAAGCAGTGTTACAGGAGTTTGTGGACATGTTCACTAGGAAACCAGGGTACACCCACCTGGTGCAGCACCAGGTGGATACCGGACCCCAAAGGCCAATTGGGCAGACCCCTTATAGAGTGCCTGAGAGAGTCAAGCAGACTCTGATGGAGGAGATATAGGAGACGTTGGAACTAGGGGTGATTCAAGAGTCCAACAGTCCCTGGGCCTGCCCAGTGTTGTTGGTGCCTAAGAAAGATGGCAACACCAGGTTCTGTGTGGACATACAGGAAATTAAATAGCCATACAGAGTCAGATGCTTATCCCATGTATAGGACAGATGAAGCCCTAGAGCAGCTGGGTGGGGCTAAGTATCTTACCACCATTGATCTTACCAAGGGTTACTGGCAGGTGCCTTTGACTCTCAGTGCTAGAGAGAGGTCAGCCTTTGTCACTCCTTTTGGCTTGTATGAGTTCACAAAGATGCCCTTTGGGATGTAAAATGCCCCAGCAACTTTCCAGAGGCTGGTAGATCATATTCTAGCAAGAGCAGGAGGGCTTGCCCTTGCTTACCTAGATGATATTGCCATCTGCAGCCATTCTTGGCAAGAGCACCTTCAACATGTCAGGGAGGTGCTGGGCAGATTACAGAGGGCATGGATGACCATTAAGCTGAGCAAATGTCAAGTGGGTATGATAGAGGTCTCCTACCTGGGACATAGAGTGGGGAGTGGTAAGATCAGGCCAGAACCTGCCAAAGTGGAAGCCATTCAGGTATGGCCTGCACCTGTTACCAAAAAAGCAGGTGAGGGCATTCTTAGGGACAGCAGGGTACTACAGAAAATTCATCCCCAGTTATAGTACCGTAGCTGCTCTCCTCACAGACCTGACAAGGAAAAATAGGCCAGATAAGGTAGTGTGGACCACGGGATGTGAGCAGGCATTCCAGAAGCTTAAAGAAGCTTTGGCAGAACCCCCTGTGTTAGCCAGTCCAGATTACAGCAAATAATTTGTTGTGCAGGTGGATGCTTTGAACCATGGGGTGGGGGCTGTACTTAGCCAGATTTCTTCAGAGGGAGAAGAGCACCCAGTGGTTTATCTCAGTCATAGGCTTCAACCCAGGGAGAAATGCTATGCAGCTGTAGAAAAGGAATGTCTAGCCATAGCATGGGCACTGCAGAAACTTCAGCCTTATCTGTATGGAAAAAAATTCCCTGTAGTTACAGATGACAATCACCTAACATGGTTACACCAAGCCAGCCAGCAAAATGCCAAGTTGCTAAGATGGATCCTAGGGTTGCAGGCATATGATATGTCAGTGCAGCAGTGCAGTGGGGTTAGCAACGCCAATGCAGATGGGCTCTCAAGACAGGAAATGGGGTAAGGTATACTCAGTTAGACCTAACGCTCTCAAGCAAAGTTTCTCAAGGGTCACTTGAAAAACTAGCTTGAGTTCTCCGGGGGGAAGATATGTGAAGACTGCTAGCCTAGCTAGATAAAATTTTGTAGATAATTCTGTCATTTGTAAGTATTAATATAAGCCAAGGCTTATTCTCTTAAATGTAAGATAATTGTGTTAAATGTTGAACATCAACAAAGTAACAAGAACTCTGCTGGAAGAAAGCTGATAAGTCAAGCATTGTATGACTGTTTGATCTCAAATTTGGAGCCGTGATGTCTGGACCAGCAGATTCTTTCTATTGTTTTGAGACCAGAGTTAATTGCTATATTTTACATATATAATGTCTTTAATTGTTGTGGTTTCCTGACCAGGTGCAAGATCAAAGATATGTTAAAAACTAACAAAATGTAAACTGGTAAGAATACAAAACCCACAGTGAACTGCATCAACCTGCTTTATTACTGAACCACACAAAAGAATAAAATAAAAAGTACTTAGCGCTTTCACCCAAACATCAGGGCATCATCAGAGTACTGATGATCTGATGATGCCCTGATGTTTGGGTGAAAGCGCTAAGTACTTTTTATTTTATTCTTTTGTGTGGTTCAGTAATAAAGCAGGTTGATAACGATATGTTAAACTCTGAGTTTCAGTTAACCTAGGAACCAAAAAAGAATGATGCAATCTAAAATGAGTCAGCAGTGATGTATTATCAATTTAAAAGACTTTCTCAGAGAGAGATAGAGAGAGAGAGAGAGAGCATTCTGAATTTTGTCTAAAGCTGGCAACAACTCACCAGTACTCTGCTTTTGCTCTATATGTAAGTTTATTTAGAACTGTGATTGCTCTTAGGAAAAGATAGAAAATAGTAAGTTTAGTCTAGCTGTTTTCTATATTTATATCAGAACTATTCTACAGTATTATTTTAAGCATTTTCCTGTGATGTCTGAACTCATGACTAGCACTGTGTAGTAAGAATTATTGTCTTGTGTGTTTATTATTTATTTTTAAATATTTTTAAATCTTTCAACTGTGGTTGTTTTGTGTAGAGATAATTTAAGCTCTAGAGTACATTGCATGTATATAGTGATACTGTACAAAGCCACTGCAATAAGCCTTAAAAGTTCTGGTCACACTTACTAACTGGATAATAATATTGCACAATAATAATTGGACACCCTTTGGTAAGGGCCTTTTTAGTAGCTGATATTAGGGGTTCTGGTTGCAGTGGATTACTACCTTATAGCCTGGGCAGAAGGGGCATACCTAGTGAACCTGTGCCAGCCTTCCCCAGGAGTGTCTGTGTGGTTGTATATAAATCATATCTCAAAGTGTGTGTGTGTGTGTGTGTGTGTGTGTGTGTGTGTGTGTGTGTGTGTGTGTGTGTGTGTGTGTGTGTGTGTGGGTGTCAGCTACTTGGGCAGGGACACAAAGCACTGGTTGGACAGAGGGAGTGTTGGGAGGACTTGGCTTGGAACCCTGGCTAAGGACTCTACTCTATAGCTGTGCCAGTGGGGAGTCTTATTAGTGATTTGGAGAGAAAGTGAGAAACCAGCCCCAGACTGAGTGTGATCTCTGTGTGCTCCTAAGGGAAATTGTACTTTACTGTGTGTGTATTTGTTATCCTTCCCAATGTGGACGCCCCTTACTTGTGTTAATGGTGAGGATTGAGGCTCCTTGATTACTGGGCCAGTGCACAGGCGTCATAAGTGACGTGCCAGGAATAAATGTCTGAACATTTTGTAAAAATCTGTACAGTTGAGAGGCACAAGAGTCTGTAAAGACTTCAGGAAGGACATCACAGAAATACAAGGAAAACCAGGAACATTTCATTTTCTTTGGTTTTGCAGAATATACCTAATTTGTCTTGTATTTTGCTCTATCCTCTAAGCATATGATAATAGAAAGGTCGGCCACTCAATGGTACTTAAGCAGCCAGACTTTTGTTTTTCTTTTGATATATGCTAGATTTATAACAGGCATGCTGATTGGTCTGTCCAATCAGCATGCGCTTTTTTGTATGGCAATTAGCCATTATCATATAATTGTACAGCTGGCACAGACATAAGTAGTATTTCTGGTGAGATTTACAGGATGGATTACAAAGGTAGAGAAACACACTATGATGTGTTTTGTGGCATGCCTCATATTACATGCTTTCTTCTAGGTGTTGTTGGTCAAAAAACTCACATGTCCAAGAACTGTAACTATACCACAATACTATTACTGAGCTGTTTCATAGGTTCAAAGATGTGTCTACTAGGCTAACAACCACTAGAGCCATTGTAAGCCTAGTTAGGCATCTCAAATCTCTGACGTGTTCTGGTACCCTTTAAAAGTGTAAGCAGGGGCGTGGGAGATGAAACATGTCAAGAGGGGTCTGGGAGATGAACCATTTACATGCTGCTTGTGTCCAGCACAGATGTAGGTGCCAAATCAGGGATGAATTTCCTGCTCCTGTATTCCTCTGTTCATCAGCAGTATATCTAAATCTTATCTTAACAGTACTACACAGTCATAAAAGCTAAGGCAGGGGTAATGGAATCTCTTTCTGCTGAGAATGTTTTGTGCTTGTTAAAGGCTAGGACAGGGAACACAATGAGTACTCTTTCTAGCCTTATCGGTGCTTCTGAGGAACATGATTCCATTTTGGATGGGTCATATAAAGTACTAGCTAACAGCATAATTTCTGTTACAATGTCTGAAATTTTGGAGATCGAGAGAGGGCAAGCTATGGTTTGGTCTCTTGACATTTTGTTCTACATAAACAAATGCACAATCATTTTTTCTTCTGTAATTGTGTCACTAGATGTTAAATCAGTTTCTGCATTAAATAAGATTGGTTTGAGACACTCTGTTGGTATACAGGGATAAAGCCCTGACTATGTCTCAGGCAACCTAGCTCGATTTGTAGCTTGGGTGACTGATGGAGTGGCAGGAGGGATTGGTGTTACCATCCTGGGTGGAGAGGGGTGGCCCTGTGGGTATTCCCTGTGACAATCCCTGATGGAGGCTGAATATGTCATACTGGGAGGTACAGTCTGAGGCAGGATAGGGTGGGGGCATGGCTGACTTCCGTGCTCACCCCCCAGATATTCCACTGAAAACACATTGGAATGAGTAATGGGATACGCCATAAAAATATCCCACCCTGCGGAAGCAGTTGGCCAGACCCCCAAGATGCCCTTAAGCTCTGCATCAGCCCCAGACCTACCCATGTCAGAATAGTTTTGATGGATGGGAGGGGTGGCTGTCTTTGGATGGCATACATTGTGATGGCTATGGAGCACTGTCTGGGTAGAATGCTGAAAGAGTGAAGCAGTGAGGGAGAAAAAAGAGGCCAAAACAAATCATTTGTTTATCTGCATCTGGTAATTTATATCCCCTTTCGATGCACATTTCCTGTTGTGTTTTATTACAAATAATATGAGTCTGCTACAGGAAGTTGTATGATAACAGCTTGTGGCACGCATGCTCACTGTCACTTGCTAAAAGCAAGTGCTCAAACTACCACTAGTCCGATCTCCTATTTCTACATTGCCCTCCAAACACTTTATCAGGCCAATAAAGCAAAACCCCACTACATGTGGATGTGTATTTCAACCTTTTTTATGACCTTGTCCATACCACATGAATGGATTATTTAGCTACATTTTAGAAACATGTTTCTTAAAATCAAGTCTGATGCCTATAAACCGTAGGTTGCCTGCAAAATAACCCAATTAACGACCAAGCAAAGTGTAAAAAGGTTACGTAGACAAACCATTCAAAGAATACTTCAAGAAATACACAACCAAGCTAGAATCTTCACTGTGTAAAACCTTAACCCCCCGTGCAGTGGAGGTCAATGACGTATATGCAAATGGCCCCTTAAGGACATATGAAACACACAACTTCTGAATGCCCATGACTTTTTACATTCTGGTTAATAAAGCCAAATTATACTATCTTTACACATGCACATGTTAGCTTTTTGTTTTACCTCGTCAGTATAGCATAAGCTGCTTGTCTATACTTTAGAAACAGAGTTTAACATTAGGTTGCCTACAAATTATCAAAAATAATATCCAAATTAAAGATAAGCAGGTCACACAGATAAATACATATGTTGTTTTTTTTTCTACTGTTTATGTGCAGCATAAGGAGATTGCTTGGCTACACTTTATATACACAAAGCTTAAAATCAAGCCTGATGCCTAATGCTTATACATTATGCTGCCTGCAAAATAAAACTAAATATCATCCAAACCAAAGGAAAGGCCACACAGACAGAGCATTCAGGAAAAAAAATGTAAGAAGGACCCAGCCAAATTGGAGTCTTCACTGTGTAAAGCTTAAAAGCTCCTGTAGTGGAGGTCCTTGAGATATACGCAAATTACACTTTAAGGACATACCAGTGTTTCAGCTAACATGGCTTCTGAAGTTCTATGTTTTTTGTTTTAATTTTTTTAAATCTTAAACCTCCTGGAGCAGTACCCTTCTTTATTTGAACCACAAGCAATTGATCTTTTAAGATCAAAATGCAAAATAGGTGAAAAAAAGGAATTTTTTTTTTTGCAGTGGGGGCAATCCACCCTTCTCCTCCTACAAACCCTGCAATTACATATACCAATTCTAAGACTGTTTTGATAATGAGGAAAGGAAAAATTCTCCACTGCCTGATGTACCATGACCTAGTCATATGACTATTCAATCACTGCTGCCGGCATTACAAACATTTCATATTCTGGATGTTTGACCAAATTAATACTTCACATATCTATATCTATCTATCTATATAGATGTGTGCGTGTGTGTGTGTGTGTGTGTGCGCGCGCGCGCGCGCGTGTGTGTGTGTGTGTGCATGTGTTTATGTATTCAGGTAGACATATAGCTATAATATACAGTCGTCATGGCAAATAACATATGTTCATTATACAATTCAGTGTATGCAACTGAATTTATGAAATGGGATGGGTTATATTACACATATGCACTGTCACACACACAGATCTGTAATTTATTTATTTACTTACATTTATTAACCTGAATAATATGACTAGGCTGAAAATAGCTGGTGTCCAGCAGTATTATCAGATCAAAAACTAAAACTGTTATTCTAATGAGCAAGATTTCAAAATGTAATATTACACTTCCTATTACAAAAGAATATGGTATTTTAGAAGAGTGCATTATATTCTCCCGGAAGAGCTGGTCAATGATAAATTACAAGTAAGTGAGCAATATGAATTAGTATACAAGCTATGAGAATTGGTAAAGGATGGTGTAAACAGGGCGTAGACATGGGTGTACAGAGAGCATAATCATGGGTGTACACAGGGCATAGACATGGGTGTGAGGAAGAACAGATGGGCTAAAAAGAGAAAAAGACTGGTGTGTCTACAAATAGGTATGAATGTAGCAATTCCAACAGTTCAGGCAGTAGACAGGTTGTTCAAAGGTAGGTAGTTAGAAGGAAAAGGATGCACAGTAAATGAGGTTAGCAAAAAGGCAATGAGGATGGTAAGAGCAGTAATAGCTAAATTTGAAAGAGTGGTAGCAAAAGGATTAGGAAGAAAAGCAATGGCTTTCCTGGGTAAATAACATAAGAGAGGAAGGGGGGACAGAACTAACCAGGCTGAGCAACAGTAGAGATCAGAGAAGATGAGGTGAATACTTTGCATAAGTCTTCACAAACAAAAGTAAGGAGGGGTGCTTTACTGCCAAGCTGGCAGATCAGAATTGAGAAAACAGTGGACAGACACCAGGATGGAGAGGAAGGTAATTCGGAGGACATGTGTTGCTGCTAATGAGAAGAAAGAACAAGGAACATGTAAGCTGCTTGCAAAGCAATAGAGGAGTGTACATGGCTGCTAGCATTACAGCAGTAGCAGGGATAGTTATGGATACAGTCATGAGGGAAAACCTGCTAGCATTTCAGGTGGACAATAATGTCCATGACAAAAATAAAGATATGATATTGGCCAGAAGAATCTGCCAGTCAAACCAGATGCAGTTTTCTCACTGGATTACTGATAAATCTGACAGAGGAGAAACAGTGGATGTAGCTACAATGGCTTCAGCAAGGCTTTCAATTCTGTTCAACAAAGGAAGCAGAAAGGAAAACTGAAGGATTAAGACTGACACAGAAGAAATGGATGGCTGCACTGCATGGTTGAAGGGTAGGTCACCAAATATTGCGATGATGGAGATAATGCCAGGAATCAGGGAAACAGTGCCTTGGAGATTGGTGATGGGTCCAGTACTCTTCATTGTGTTTATCTTACACATATCTGAGAGAACAGACACCAGGATCTATATTTTTGCTGATGGATTAAAGATAGTTGCATAAGTGAAGGTCGTGGGTAAAGTCTAGTGAAGGGTTTAGTAAGGTTGAGAAAGTGGACAGAAATGTAGCAATTAAAGAGCAGTGCAAGTCAATGCAAAGTACTGCACTGAGGCCATAAGAGCTATCAGCTGGAAATAGTGTAGCTGATGGTAACAGGGCAGAAGAAGGATCTGGAGTTGGTGACCACACCACATGGGGAAGGCATATGACCAGAGGTTAGAGGAGCCACAGCTCTTCTTATTTCATGTCAGAAGACCGAGAGAGAGAGAGAGAGGAGATATGATTTTAGTGCACTGCATTATGTCAGGGAGATACCAAGGGGCCATTCTGAACAGGAAAGACAAAAGGAAGGAACACAGGCATCAGATCGCAGGGACTAACTACTTCCTGAATCTCCAAAGTGCATTTTGGAACCTTAGAAGAGATTTCCAGCATTGGTGGTGTAGACAGAATCCACAAAGGCACTCAAGGAGCATGTAACAGATGAAAAAATTATAAAAGGGAAGGTAGGGATGCAGGGGGAGTAAGATATTGAGGCCCTTAAATGGGTAGACTAGATGGGACTATTGCCTCTTGCCATCAAGCAAATACAATGTAATGCAAAGAAAGAAATTGCAGACAGTCTAATTTTCATTTTTATATGTCACTATCATCATATAACTAGTGAACTCAAGATTGAAAACTAACATACAGTTGGACACATGCAATTAAAATTAACATTCTGAGCTTAGAATGAGGAACTACATGAAATTGAATGTTAGAGACACTGTGCAAAGCACCATAGTTATATGTGTCATATTTTGCTTAATAATAATTTTTCTTAGTTTATAATACTATGCATATGCAGACTGCCTTTGTTTTCTTTCCATATCATTCTGAAAACAACTTCTGGTACTCGGTATGTCAGGATTTATATACACTTATTTTACCACTTGCTTGATTTCCTTGTTTCTTACATGAAATTAAACAGTGTATATCCACAAGAAATAAAAAGAGAGCAAGTGCAGTAATATTAGGTTTCTGCTTGTAACTTTTTGCAAACTGCTTTCACCGGTCCTGAAAGAAACCTTCAAGTGATAAAACCACATACTCTGGAGGTGTTGTTTGACAAGGTATGCTATTCATAAAAGTCCCACAAATAACGTAAGTACATACAGGAAGTGTGTTCAGACCTTAGTTTATCATCAGCTAGAAATACTACCATAAAATGAAACTTTAGAAGAAACATTGATACGCTTTTGTTTCTGATATATACATTTTTTAAAATTTATTCCACAACCTTTAATTGGAAAGGACAAAGCCAAGGTAACAACATTTCTCTAACTAGCTAATTAACTAACAAACTAACTAACTAACTAAACTATTCTTCCTTACCTACCATTTGCATAAACATTTTGTTAACCCATTTATTCACAGCATCTTCTATTTTCCTGTATTCATATTATTCCTAGCTGCCCAGAACAAGAGAAATTACTTGTGTTACAAGACATTAACAGTTCTGTATACCCAAGTGACACCAATAACAATTAGTACAGACTGAGCCAGCTAGTTTTCAGAGAACTGAGGAAAACAGCATCTATTATCAAATACTTCCCTAGTGTACTTTTCTGCCATCTAAAAATTACTGTAGTATAGTTAGGAAAGGTAACTTTCAGCTTCTGTACACACATCAGGTCTATATTAGAAGCTCGAAGGTGTACTTACCCGAATACGTAAACGCCGACACATCTTCATCAAACTGTGAAAACACTGATTGTCCTGAAGTGCGAAATCTGAAATGTCAAATCGTCATGGTTGGCCCTTCTGCAGGATAGCTCCGTATGGTAAGTGTGCGATAGTTACGGACCATAGGGTTAGGGTGCGGGTTAAGGTAAGTGCATAGATGGTAGTGTATGTGAGATTTGGTGTAGGGTTAGAGGTAGGGTTTTGTTAAGTGTATGCGTGTGGATTATTTAGTTTGTTTGGGTATAGCTTCTTAAGGTAAGAGTGCGATAGTTAAGGACTTTAGGGTTAGGGTGCGGGTTAAGGTAAGTGCATACATGGTGATATTTGCAAGATTTAGTGTAGGGTTAAAAGTAGGGTTTTGGTTAGTGTATGTATGTGGTTTATTTAGTTTGTTTGGGTAGGTAGTATGTAGCGGGCGGTGGGGTGGGACAACTATGGCGGTTTGAGTTTTTGACTTTCACGGTTTAGGGCGTTCGGTGTATTTGCGGTTCGTGGAATATGTCGGTGTTTTCGTATTCCGTAACTAGGGCTTTCATGATTTTAATATAGACTCCACACATCCAAGTTAGCCTGCCACCAAAAATACAAAAAAAAAAACAATGAGAGGATCTGTGCAGTGCAGTACAATAACAAAGCAGGAATACATATTGGAGGCATCAAAAGAAGCTGACACACAAAAAATTAGGAAGAATAACATTGTGTACATATAAGAATTCATAGCCATTGTTATGTGCTGACCAGGCAAACAACAGCAGGACCAATGAGAAGTATAAAACACAGATGCAGTACAAAACATACTCTGTGTTACAGATGGAAAGAATTGCACTATATGTGACATAACAGGAACTGTAGAAGAATGTATAATGAGCAGGTCTTTAAATATTGGAGAAAAGACCAAAAACAGAGTGAGCAAGAGAGAAAAAGAGAAAATATCAAGAGCCTAACTAAAGCAAATATCAGTCACACTGGGGAGGGGAGGAAGTGAAAAGCATGTCTCACATAATTTAAACTGATAACATAGGTTCATAGGCTCATAGGTTGGTCCTACGCTATTGGCCCTAGGGCCTATACAAGCCTAGCTATAACAATTCCCTGGATATTTCTTCCCCCAATATTTACTTCCCTGGACCCCTGTCTAGCAGGGCGACTGACGTGATCCCTGGGGTGAATTTCCTATCTCCCATCCAATCGTCAAGGTTCCTTTTGAAGAGGACCAAGGAGGTTCTCTGCTTGACATGTATGGGCAGTCTATTCCAGAGTATGAGGAGTCTCTGGGCAATTAGACAAAGAGTGAGGATTTACCTATATACGTGGCACTTTTGATTGAGAACTGTGGGAGTTTTTAAGTTCAGAATGTGCCGCTGAATTTAACACAGTGAAATGTATGGATGCAGTCTCAACTCATTTAAGTATGAGCATTCTTGGTAGACTTTCAATAAAGTCTTGGAACTTTCAGTTATTCCATTTGCTTCCCAGTAAAATTAAGGGTAACCAGTGTGGACTGACTGTGGTAACATTTATTGTATTGATATAAAAAAAAAACAATTTAGTACCCAATGCTTGTAGAGGGCAATAATTTGCATTTTATGTATGGTCTGTGCTGCACCAGTGAACTTCTACTGAGCATGAGATTTAGAGAGGAATAAACCCAAAATAAGCATTTGTCAGTCAGTGATTGATTTGCAAAGGGACTGTACTGGAGTATTTGCAGTTAAAGATCATTTACATTTGTAATTGTTTCTTTTTGCTGTAAGTATGTTCTCATTATGTGAAGCTGTCTAATTTTAAAAATATGCAGCGTTTGCTTTTGTTATCTGGAACAATATTTAATTGTAATTGTAGACATCTGGTTTGTCCCACCATTATTTTTGGCTTTGCCCAGACTTTTTGTGCTAAGAGGTCGACAGATATGATGTGCGTGTGTGTGTGTGTGTGTGTGTGTGTGTGTGTGTGTGTGTGTGTGTGTGTGTGTGTGTGTGTGTGTGTGTGTGTGTGTAAGAGGGAGGTTGGTAGGTGTGTGCGTGTTTGAGTGAGGGAGGGAGGTATATCTCAACTGTCCCTGATTTTCAGGGACATCCCTGATTTTGACTGAAATTTAATCTCTTTCCTTGTTAATCCCACCTAAAAGTGATGACTTTTGGAGAAAAGGTGATGAACTACCCTTAATAAATGACAATAATTAGAGCTGCAGACTTCTTTTACTTTAGAAAAATGCATATTCACTCTTGTTCTGTTATGTTTCAATGTCTCAAGTTAATAATACTAATATATGAAAAGTGTCCCTGATTATTTCTGGATTTGTCCCTGATTCTGTTGAGATTTGTCCCTTTTTGGTTGAGAGCTATGGGTAGGTGTGTGTGTGTGTGTGTGTGTGTGTGTGTGTGTGTGTGTGTGTGTGTGTGTGTGTGTGTGTGTCTGTGTGTAACAGGTAGGTATGTAGCATACCTCTCAATTGTCCAGATTTTTGCAGAATGTCCAGATTTTTTACCTGTATTTTGGTCTTTTACACATAAAAAGGATTGAAGTTTCACCCACAAACTGTTTTAATTGGCTCCTTATAAATAATGTTTTTCATTTCCGCCTTTGGGGTCTCCCAAATTATTCTCCTATTTTCACTAGTCCCTCAGTGAAAAGTTTGAAAACCACTAGTGTAGATCATTTGTGCTGGACTCTGAAAGAAACTTGCTTTGGAGACAGTACTCAAATGACTCGATTGTATCTGCTTGAAACTAATGTCTGTACGTCTGTAAACAACTGCATAACAAACAAGGTAGTGTTCAAACCACAATCTTTGCTTTGTATTAAAGTTGGAGGCAGTTATACCTAGTTTCCCTTTAAGTACTGAAGTGTAGATAGATAGTTTTAATTATCCCCAGTCTGGATTACCTATCTTTGTTTTCTTGTGTTTGGTCGCATCCTTCAGAATGTAGGGATGTTACTTATGTTGCTGTAACTTGTTAGTCTTTCTCTGTAGTGTTCAGTGCTTTGATTAAACACAATATATTTGAGAAAATTACTTCAACTTTACAAGTCCTGCTAAAGAAAATTACTTTATTTGTTCTGCTGAAACAATTTTCTCACATTAAATTTGTTGTATGACTTGGGTATAGGCAATTGTGATCCATCTTACTAGTGATCAGGAATGCAAGTCTTAATTAGATGACTGCTGATGGGTGTTAATGAGTGAATGTGCATGTCACTGACACCTACCTGGGATGGGGGATCACAAACCTTAGTACTGTAGCCTGGTATTAAGCACTTGGACCTATGACCACACAAGACCACCAGAAGTTGTCAGGAGAATCATCAGTCATTTCATACCTTTTGTCCTTGATATTCCTGGCAACAACTAGAAAACCTTTTCCATTTGCTAATATATGATTTTCTAGTAGCGGGCTTTTGGGCCTCCATTAGTAAGTGCTATACAGTCTTAGAAAACAGGTACATAACAGGAATTAAGACCCTATTATCCAGCAGTCTATTGAAGATGATTGACATAGGGGTAAATCAAACACCCCTGTTCTTGTGTGATTGCAACTATTCTGTGAGGAAGCTTGTAGGAATTGCCCTGGCAATTTCCAAAATAAAGGAGAACCATGGTTGCCTGGGCCAGAAAGGAGTTACCATAATGATCTAGAGGGGTTCCTAATGAATTTTCAAAAGTATCATGGGTATTAGTGGAAAGTGCGAAAAGGCATATAGGGACATTCCTATCCAAATAAAAGAAAAAGCATCAGTTGTCCAGACATCCTTGCATGGAGTCTTGGAATAGAATTTTGCTAGGTGATTGTTCAGGAGTCTTGGAACAGAATTTTGCCAAGTGATTGTTCAGGGAGGGGGCACAAAGGTCTGTTTGTGAACACCCCACAGATGGATCAAATTCTGGAAGACCCCCTTGATCTAGTTTACATTTGTGAGGATCTGCTCTGGTCCTCCTCAGCTTGTTTACTATGCAGTTTAGCTATGGCTGAATGTAAGATATCTGTAGAGTGAGATTGTACTGTGAATTTATAACCCAAGCTAACATGTCTTGTCTGTAAAGAGGGTACAACCTGATTGTCCCATGTTTGTTGATGTACCACATGACAGTTGTATTGTCTGTATCCACTTGAAGAGGTCCTGGGGACCAAAGATGGTTCAGAGAGTTGAGTGCCTTGATCAGAGCAAGCATTTCCTTGATGATTATGTGTTTGTAACTGTCCTTGGTGTCCTATCTGCACTTTTATCCCTCTTCAAGCTTCTCCCCAAGCAAAGTCGAAAGTGTCTATGCTGACTACTTTGAGCAATGATGTATTGTGCTGTTGACAGTTATATATAAAGATCTAAATGTATATATAAAGATATAAGTATATAAATTTATATAAATATATATATATATATATATATATATATATATATATATATATATATATATACATGTATACATATATATGGGTCTACCTGAAAATATCGAAATCCCAGAAGATCGAAGACAACATCGTCAAGACAAAATCAGCGAAAACTAATTTGAGAAAGACCCGACTGACAAATGTATTCCCAGGGTAAGTAACCTGTTGGCCAACAAGGCAACCTTTTTTCCCTTTTCTAAACAGTAGTGTGATCTCAGAGTTGGTATATTTCATTGGGGGAGTGATGCAGCCCCCTACACTGGTGGGATGTGGGGGGTGTAGCCCCCAACTGGATAGATTGGGGATGGTGTGGTTTCATTTTTGTGAAATTTGGTGTTAGTGGTTACTTACCCTGGGAAGTTATTCACCGATCTGGTGTTTCACTGAAGTTTGTTTTCATTGATTTCATCTTGACGATGTTGTCTTCATTCTTCTGGGATATACACACACACACACACACACACACACACACACACACACACACACACACACACACACACACACACACACGCACACACACACACACACACACACACACACACACACACACACACACACACACACACACACACACATATATCTGGTTCCTATGACGACGTTTACAGTTATTGACAGATAATAGAATTCATTCACTGTTTCATTCAGCTCCTATTGGTTAGTGACACTAAGTACACACCCCTTGATGACAAATGTATTCACATACATATTTGTATGCTCTGACGATTTTTGTTACTCTGAAGAAGTTCTTTCTACTAATAAAGGAACGAAAGCTTAGCACCCGCTCCGCCTTTGTGGTACTTCTTAGAGTTTCAAATAGCTATTACAACAAGCTGTTTTTTGAAGTTTTGTTTGTATTTAAAGATTAATCCTCTTCAACATAGTCGGAGAGTTTAGTTTCTAAATATATATATATATATATATATATATATATATATATATATATATGAAGATATCCTGCTGATATGACACCTGCTGGAATTAACATACAGAAAATGCCATACATTGTGCAGGTTAACAGATTCTGAGGCTTGTCCTATAGCCCATATATTGTTACAAGGTGTATATGCTGCAAGCACAAAGAAATAGAAATGCAGAACAACAGTGGAAATCTGTTATGCTTTGCAAAATATATTGGTTGATGGATTGATGGATAGATAGATAGTTATATATCTAAATCTACTTATGTAGATATTTCTTTATGTATATATCTATATATTTCTCTCTCTCTCTATATATATAATATATATATATATATATATATATATATATATATATATATATATATATATATAGATATATATATATATATATATCTGCAGCTCCCACTCAAGGTATGGCATATGAGGGATCATGCCAGTCCCACTCCTAGTGTGGCATGTGGTAAATTATGCAGCTCCCAATCCTGATTTAGTAGAGATCCTTGCAAGGGATGCATGGTGACCCAGAAGTGTAAGGTGTGTTGCCATTAAAAATGTTGCCTAGGTGAACATGATAGTGGTTCGCCTGTGTATATCTTACTGTGGTGCACCAATGCCTGTGTTGTACCATCAGCTGACTATCTATCCCTATCCCATACAATTGTACAGATTTTTTGGGAGGGGGTGTCATCATCTCTACTTTTTATTTGTCTGTTGTTTGATTGGTGAGATTGCATTGAGGGACAGATACACATCTACCCCTTTGTGCAACATAGCTGCCTAGACTTGGATCAGTGAAAGAGATTGTATATGAGTATCGGAACGCTGATCCTACTGACTTGAACACCTGAGTAATGTGCATGATACATATGTCATAACAAATCTGTCCGGCATGTCATGTTGTACATGCTTGTGGAGCATTTAGATCATATCTTAATAAGTATTTATTAGGCTATTGATCTGTGAAGTTCTTAAGAAGCCTAGCCTTGAATTCCTATGGTAATTTATTAGCCATTATGTTTTGTGCATGAGTAACCTAGAGGTGGGCAGTACAAGGATATATTGGGAAATTTACTTGTCCCTTTTCATAAGAGACATGGGTGCTCCCCCAGGGCTGAATTTATGGTCATCCAGTCATGGAAATGTCATTTGAATAGAGTAAGAGAAGTACTTCTCTTTATGAGGAGTAGAAGATGAATTCATAGGAGAGGTATTCATTTTTATCACTCCCATATATCTTGCTTATGTTACAAAAGAGATTAAGATCCCTTGATCAGGTGTTTATGCTACCATTGGATTTTTAAATATATAACAGATCTAAAAGGATAGGGACTGCTGTAGCTCTATACATAAGGCAGGGGTCACCTCTTTGTAGCCTATATGATACCAAGAAGAAAGACAGCACTTTCAAATATTCTACATGACAATTGTTATGATTTAGGCCCTTGATTTTGTAACAAGAAGGCACTGTGGTTGTTCCAGTTCTGCCAGATGTTTGGAAGGGTACGTTCTGAATGAGACATTATATTCAATGCTCAAGTTATTACACACATGAATGGTGAATGACTTTCCTCATTCCTGTCACCCTGGTTCTGCTGTTTGTTATGCATTTCCTTGTGTTCCCCTACCTATCAGGCATATGATTATTATTATGTTGTTACTCTTAGTCATATTTCACTGTTTAGGTAACTTGGTATATGACCTTTGTGAGTTGCATACTTCATCTAGTCATTTGACTATATTAACTTTCACAGCACAGCTCTGCATATCTATCTTCTTTGCTGCATGCACTACCTTAACCTTACTTGCCTTATTCATGGGTGATATCCCAACTCCAAACTTTGTATGACTCATTTAACTGAGGCCACATCTGCCTGAGTTGGTGGTAGCTCAGGCAAATGTAAAAGATCCCACAGCACTTATCAAAAAGAGTAGGGATGTTTTATTAATAGAAATAACATAATTTACAAGATATTGTTTTCAAATATACATATTTAAAAATATACAATTTTCCATTTCCTTCCTTTACTATTATGGAATCATAATTATTTATTATACCAAGTTTTCATCCTTACTAGACGACTACTCTTTTTGCCATGACCACCATCAGATTTTACTCAATATTGTTGCCAAAATCTATTTTCCATTAAATATAATTTCATTTACCCTTTCATTCCATACAAGTCATACAGAATAAAACATGTTTTATCTAGCATTTTAACATGTTTTTTACTTGTATTCTTTTAATATCCATATTTAATCATATCCATATTTAACTTATCAACTTCTTTTATACCTTCAAATAAATTTTCTTTACATAGATTTTCCCATAAAGTCACTACTGTTTTACATTTCCCAAATTTTATACCTCTTACCGAAATTTCATTCATTGTTAAATATACTCCCTCTGTCTTAACCATGTCACCCAGTCCTTTATCTTTCTCTTTGTTTAAACTCATACCTGTTGCTTTTAAACATTCATTTAAACAAAATAATACTTTTTTATCCAAGGTCTTATTTTTTACAGTCACTATATCATTTGTTGAAGTTAGCAAAACTGGAATTCTTAACAATTTAGGCATTATATATCCTCCATCCTTCATTTTAAAATGTACCTTGCATACTATCACATTCATAACCAATGCAAAAAGTATACAACTCATTGGACATCTCTGCCTTACACCCTTATCATGTGTATGTCTTTACTTTACTTAGGCAGCCATTTACTAGAACTCTTACTCTATTATTGCTATAAATGGATATACATAGTTTCCTAATTTTCTCACTTATGCTATATTCTTTCATTATCATCCATAAAATATGTCCTTTAGTATCCTTATGCCTTATTAAGATCCCCTATCATAAGTTTTGCTTTGTCTCTTCTATTTATAACATTTTATATATATATATATATATATATATATATATATATATATATATATATATATATATACATATATATACAGATATATATATATATATATATATATATATATATATATATATATATATATATATATATATATGAACCAAGAATCTGACCCAAGTAAATGCGATGAAAACTAAGTCCCTGTCAATATATTGACGTGTCGAGATTTTTAGGCATCCCGAAACATGTCATTTATGGAGCATTAAGGTTAACGCTGATTGTTGCACTAGAAATGTTGTTTATTTGGCCAACTGCTGTAGGTGTTTTAAGTTTTATGTGGGGAAAACCAACAGGAGTCTTAAAGAAAGAATCAGGGATCACCTTTACTGTATCCGTAAAGGTCATGACTACAGCGCTTTGGCTAAACATATATTACAGACAGATATGACCCATTCTTTTTTATTTCAATTTTACATGTTACATATGATGGTATACATGGAGGGGATGTGGTGAATCGCACAGAGGTAGCTGAATTGGAATGGTTATTGAAGTTGGGTGCACATCAGGCCATGGGCCTCAATAATAATGTCTCCCTCAAACCAGTGCTGAGGTCCAGACGACTAAGGCACTAGGGACTAGTACACTGTCATCTACATTCCATCAGCTATGTAGTATGTCAAGGGATCTGTGTGCTTCATATTTATTACTTTATCTTAGGTTTTGTAATTGTCAATGTATTTTTACATTGTGTATATAATAATTAATGGATTCATTAATTATTAGTGATTTTTATTGACTTTCAGCTTTCAATATTCACTGTTTACTACTATTTATTTTTATTGTTCATCATTAGTCCTTGTATTTGTACAATATCAAAAATACTGCTTTGGATGTATGAATGAGCATTTTAAAACTGGACATGTTACTTTAAAATATAATTAGCAATGAATGTCATGTGATGCATTTTTTAAAGTTTAAAAAGGTTCTCTTTGATATTTTGTAACTGTCTGAAGAAGCGTTTTTTTAGAACCGTGAAAGCGCTTATGTATTTATGTGAAAATAAATTATTGTACTTTTCATCTTTGAGAGCTCGACTTTTTTCTATAATACCTGTCTCTGCCAGCCATTGGGACTTAGTTTTCATCATATATATATATATATATATATATATATATATATATATATATATATATATATATATATATATATATATATATATATATATATATATATATATATAATATATATATATATATATATATATGTGTGTGTGTGTATTATATTTATAATAATATAATATGGTTTCTTTCACAATCATTAATAATTTGTGATACCCTTTCCCCTTTATACTATATAGATATCCTATATTCTATAACACTTTTCATATTAGTTTCATTTTTTGTCTGCATTATTTTCATAAAAATATTATAATCAGTTTTATTCAGTACTATTGGTCTCCAGTTTTTAATTGTCTTTTATCTTCTTTCTTCCATCTAAATTTAAGTATTCTGCTACATAATTCTTTATACATGCAACCTTCCTTAAGCCATTCAATCAAGATCTTTAAAAAATAATCTTTTTGCCATCCCATTAATTTTTTATACATTTTGTATCCTAATCCATCTGGTCCTGCAGCTGTATCTATATTCACTTGTTCTATTACATGATCTAAGTCATGTAAATGGATCTCCTTTTCAAGTTCTTTGTTCCCTTGCTCTGAACATTTTTTTCTTCTCGTATTATCTTCAGTTTTTGTTTTCCTTTTTTTCTTGAAACATGTACTGTACTGTAATATTTATAATTTGTTCCTGAGTTCTTTCTACTTTTTCTTTTACATTTTTTCATTTCTCTCATTACAGTCCCTTCATTATTCTACTTAAATTTGCTGATACAGTCTCTTATTTTTCTTGCAAAAAATGCTGTTGCTTAAATTATAGCTCCTTATTTTTTTCTTGATTTCTTCTATATAATTCTTTTTCTTTATCAAAATACTTCTAAACCTTCTAACGCATCTTTAAAAAAAAAAAATCACTGGAGTGTGCAAACGGACTACCATGAAAATGTACTTTTTAGTGTAATAGAGTTTGAGTGCTTTTTTTCAAATAGACCATCAAAAAATTAATAATTGGATGTATCAAAGACTTAAATATAAATTTAAAATTCTTAAAACAAATCACATTTAATTCACAGTAATTCAGTGAACCAATCAAAAAACATTTGAAGTTAACTCTTTATTTAATGGCTAACTTTCTATATTTTTGAAAACATGTAATGTTTATCATGTTATTTAAACTGGGGGGGGGGGTCCTGCTTCCAAGCTAATCTGGGTTAACTTTAGGTGATTTTATTGATTAAAAATAATCCGCCATTAAGACCAATTTTTAATACTCTTATAGTAACATGATATCTGTATCACTGTGTTATTAATTTCTTTTTTGTCCCATGTTTTCTCATTTAACCTTTCTATTCCTTTGCCTATTTTTATATAATCATTGTTTTCCTTTATTTATTTATAGGTTCATAGGTTAGTACTGGGCTAATTGCCCTTGCAAGCCATTTTAAGCCTAGCCAATTATCCCTTGTGAGACTCACACCCTACACCTTGTGCTTGTAAGGCAAACACCTTAACAATTAGACCACCCTCCCAACCTATCATTTGTTTACTGGGAAAGTCCACTTGGAATGAGCCAATATTCGGAAGAGGCCGGGGGAGAAATGCTTCAGATGCAAGTCTTTGTGATGTGGGAGGAAAATGGATTACCCAGAGGAAACCCCTATGAATGCAGTGAGGGCATGCAGACTCCACACAGAAGACACCCCAACTGAGAATCAAACCAGAGAATCTCTTGCTGTGAGGTGACAATGCAAACTGCTGCACCACTGCACTATCTTTATCTCTAGCCATATTACTAGAGATTGCTAGGGCTTAACAGATAGCTCTCAATTTCTTTGTGCAAGACATCTGGACAAAGGCCAACATAATGGGTGGACAGTGACCTAGAAATAGTCACGTATTTGACATATTTGCTCTTAAGAAATGTTTTAAAATAACCAGGGGTTTGTGTTAAGATACATGTCTTGAAGGATTTGAAGTCTGAAAATCAAATGTGTGTAATTATTGAGTTACATAAGTCCTGAGATCATTCCAGTGATATGATAGAAAACCACAAATTTGATAAGGAACACACCTAAAGATATAAAGGCAAAAATCTGAACATTCTGTGAAAATCTGGAGAGCTGAGTGGTATGATTTTTATATGGTCCAAACAGTACAGGATATTGTATCCATAGTGCAGATTATTGAAAAATCTCATTTCTGGTGTTCTGTACTGAAGCTGTGTAAATGATCTGTAAGGGTACATGGACTGTCATGTAAGATAAACACTCAGGGGAGGTGTACGTATTGAATAGGGACACACAGATGAATTGTAGGAATGAACACAGGGAAAGAGGACATGTGAAACAGTCTAATGTACAGCAGATGAGGGCATGTCAATGGAAGATAGTCGTAGCAGCAACACCAGTCACATATCAGTATGGTACAGTAGGGACTAAAACAGTGAACATGTGTATGTGTGACTGTCACACAAGGTGGCATAACAATGGGGAAGATGACTGTGGGAGATAAGCATCCTTACATGAACAATAAAGAGGACATCTATCAGGGCTGTGATATACAATTGGGTTAGGGTGCATTTTGCGAAGCTGTGTAAACTGATTTCCCTGACTATGAGTGTAATCTCAGCAGATGTCTCCAGCAAGTGGGACACAGCTAAAGGCTCATGGGCAACATTAGAAGAAACTTGTGCAATTATGGAGAATATCAGAATAATAACACGAGTAATCCCATGTCTCTGACATAACATATGTGATTTAGAATGATCAGAGAGGGTTCTGCACAAACACACTTGTACAACTGTTATGACATGTCTGCACTCTATGAGGGTAATCATATGCACTGGCCTGACACTGTAACATCTGCTGGAGATTTTAGGAGGGACACTGCTATACCTGTTTGTGACATTATGATCAATACAGGCTTGTTGACTGGTGTGCATGGCATAGATATATGGTTCAATCCACACTGTCACAAATGTTACCATACATACAGTTACAATCTGTATGTACTGTGTTCATCATTGGAACAAGTATCACACATGTATCTGGTGTAACACCTTGATGAATTTCCGCAGCATCCGACAGCAATGTTTATGTCACAAAAATAATACGTAGATATGGCCAATAAGATCCATGACAGCTCAATGTGGCAAAGGTGGTACACTTCAGTTACACATCACTGGAAGATGTGTTGTGAGCTATATGGAGAAGGGTACATTGTACTCAGTTACTGGTGTGATGAAGGCTGTGAACTATGGAGATATTATGGCCTCTGATGTGGATGTCCTTCACATACTCAGTTGTTGTATGACATACAAGGGAATAGTCAGCACTGTGGC
The DNA here is from genome assembly GCF_019279795.1 of Protopterus annectens. Taxonomy (NCBI): domain Eukaryota; kingdom Metazoa; phylum Chordata; order Ceratodontiformes; family Protopteridae; genus Protopterus; species Protopterus annectens. The sequence continues at coordinate 1,549,783,297 of NC_056725.1, read as the reverse complement.
CACATGCTGGTGTACATTTCACATACCATCTACCCCAGGACACAGGTCACATACTTACTGGTCTAATTATAGGGTGTGATGTCTACATTATATTTGGGTGTATGTTTGTTTTCCTGACATAACAAATCCCCCCATCTTTTTGTGTCATTTCAGATGTTGTCATGGTTGTGGAAGCAATCTTTGGTGTGTGTTGATACTGTCTGTATTATACTAGTATCACAATTGGAGTCAATGATTGCCCACAATCTGTAGTCCTTCAAACAGCTGTTTGGACATGGGATGTGTATGTCATTCCTTGTGTCTGTGACTTAAATAGTGTACAAAAAAGGGCATAGCAGACAGTCTTGATGTACAGACCTGATCACTGGACCTGAGATATAGTTCACCTCACACCTTTCAACATATTTCCTTGCCATGTATGTGATACAGTGGTCTCCCCACTCTGTGATATAGGTGTTTATGGCTACATCTGACAGTGTTGAGGGAATACCTCGGTGTAGATTTGTGTCAAATGCCTTGGGCTTGTCAATTTCAAAAGGAAGATAGTGTTGTTGTCATGGATGCCCTCAATGACCTCTTTGTGGACACCTAATAGATGTAACAGACATGATGTAGCATTAATAACTCACACAGGTTTGTTGCACACACCTGGGATATTACTAGTGTCCATTTAGTAAAAGGTCCGTGATGAAATTTTGGTCTACCTCACAATGAGGAGAGTCAGTATGTGTCTACACATGCATGCATTGGGTGCTGTCTCCCCCAGCTGACATGGATGTATGAACACACCAATGAATTAAACTGACAAAACCAAAACCAATATTGTAGCCAATTTCAGGGAATCATTGTACATAAAACGGAAATCATCTGGTGAAATCTGACCCTGCGTCAACATATCATGTAAGAAATAATCAATTTTATTGTAGGAAATGTTAATCTCATTGATGGAGGCTTTAACATATGTGTTGCCATATAACAACTGCAACATTCATTGTTTATAATCCACCTGGTTCATCACCATTAATCCTCAACCTTTATCAGATTGCATCAATCTTAAATCACCCCTTGTCCTAATGTCATCCATCAAATTCTTCTGTTCAGATGTTAAATTAGGAACATAATATCCAGAGGGGTGACTTAATAAATTCTACAATGTTTGGGGTACCTAAAATCCACAAGGATCTGAATGATCCATCACTGCGTCCTATTGTTGATGCTGGGAAATCTAAGACTTATTACATAGCTAAATATGTTCATGTTCAGTTAAAAAGTAAACTGATAATCATTGATTATCTTTGTCAAGATTCATGGGACTTTCTTTATAAGTGCAATCAGCTGGGGCCTTTTACTGATGGTATTTTTTAACAGTGGATGTTAAAGATCTTTTACCTGTATTCCACATGATACTGGTATTGAATGGTTTACGGAATTTTATACTGATCTTCTACCTGTGGGTCAAGATAAGATCAATTTACTTTCCCATCTATAAGAATTGGTATTGGTAATAATTTTATCTATTATGATAGGCATTATTTTAAACAATTAAAATAGGTAGCTATGGACTCCCCTCTTAGGTCACATTGTGCTAACACAGTTATGGCGATGTGGGAGTCCTGCTACCTTTTTAATTCTTCATTTATGGCCCATATTAAGTTGTATACTCATTTCGTAGATGATTTATTTATTGTATGGACTGGGCCTAAATATCTTATACCAGCCTTTATAGATTATCTCAATGGTACTACAGAGTTTTTCGATTTTTCATATCAAATCAAGGAGGCGTGTATAGCGTACTTAGATGTTTTATTAACCAAAGATTCGCAGATGGGTTATTTAAAGTCGACCATTTATAGGAAGTAAACCTATTCCAATATATTTTTGCATTTTACAAGTAATCACCCTTTCCATATTAAAAAAGCTGGTATTAAGGGCTAGATGGTGAGAGCTGCGAGGATGGTGATGATGATCAATGATTTATAGAAGAGTGTCATTTTATAGGCCAGATGTTTCTTAATAGAGGTTACCCTAATAATTTAGTGGAATCCATAATATCTGGGGTAATTAACAAAAAAGCATCTGACCCATATGTGCCACTTTTGAGTGAACCTCCAGGTATCTCCTTGGTGGTCCATAGCAAACAAAGGTTTGGATAAGGTAATTGAGGTTTCAAGTACTAATGGCTCTCTCCTTGCACAGGTTGTGGAAGACTCTAAATTTATTCACAATACCAAAGCTCCAATGTGTAGTGAAAAATTTGAAAGTAACACATTTGTTACTGCCTACAATAATGATAGTAGGGAGATCTTGGAGATTATCCACAAGAATTGGGCTTTAATCTCAGTGGCTAGAGAAGTGAGCGGTATATTGGGTCCTTGTCCTAAAATAATATATAAAAGGGACAGGAACTTGAAAGATTGGTGTGACACTTTAACTTTAGGAAAGGGTGGACATAGTGAAATGAGAAAATGTGGAAACTGTAATCAGTGTAAGTACATTTTAGAATGTAATCAACTTGTTCTAGGTAATAAACAAGTTGTCATTTTTGGACAGTACAGCTGTTATACTAACGGTGTGGTTTACACTGCTAAGTGTAGAAATTGTCTTGCATATTATGTAGGTAAAACTGAACGCAAGTTAAAGCAGAATAGCTATGAACATTGTTATGACATTAAAAGGTTTAAACTTACAAATGCCCTTTTTAAACATGTTAACGAATTTAAGGATCGTGACTTTTGTCTTGATGTCTTAGAACAAGTTAAAATGAGTCTTGTGGGGTAGGCATGGAATATTTTACTTGAACAGATAGAATTTTAGTGGCAGGTCTATCTTAATGCTTCAGCATCCCCTGGAATCAATTATGTTGTTTCTATCACAAGTAATATAAAAATGAAAGTTTTTGATGGATGAATATGGAGGTTTTATTTAATTTTAATTTTAATTTTAACTTTAAATATTAGTTTGATAAGTATCTTATGTGTTATCAAGGGTAGGAAGTTTGATGAGTTGGTACTGCTGGGGATGGATTGGATGTAATGGGGACTTTATCTTTAAATGGTGATTAGTGCTCCAATGTTGTTTATATAAAAGGGTCACATGATTGGTTTCAAATTGTCTGATGAAGGCCAGATATTCCGGACAAAAGCACTTTCAGTAATAAAATTATCTACTTATTTAATTTCTGGAGCTGTCCGGTTTTGGTTTTATTTGACATGGATGTATGTTGATGTACACGCTTCTACAGGAACATAGTCTGTGTGGAGGATGTGTTCAAATGTGTATTCAACCATGTCAGGAAGGTGTATGTGCTGAGTCACGCGACAGGTAATCTGTGATGTTGTCACACTCCATTGATTCTATGTAATAGGCCTGGATGAAGGTACAACAGTGCATACTAGCTATTCTGATCTGGCCTAGGGTTTGGACAGAATCTTCCACACAGGTATTATTGAGGAACTCACACAGCTTGGAATTAAACCTAACATCACTAGATGGGTAACCATGTGGCTCACTGACAGAACACATACTGTGAAAGTAAGTGAATCAACCTGTACCAGTCGAGCTGTCACCATTGGTGTACCTCAGGGATCTGTGCTTGGCCATTTACTGTTTGGACTCTATTTCTCAATAGTCCAGGCTAAAGTATGTAACCTTTGGCTTACCGCTTTTGCTGTTTTTTGCATACTTGGTGCAATCATTGAGTTCACCAATGATGATAACATATTACAGGAGGGGCTAAGACAGACTAATGATTGTTGACAAAGCCACACGGTCTATAAAAAATGCAAAAAATTGTCTTTATTTTGTCCTTTTGCAAAGTTGAACTCCCTGTTAATGACAGCATTGACAACAGTCCCTCTATGCTAAAACCCAGCGATGCAAGCATTGGGAACACATTTAGATAGCAATCTGAACTTCTACCACTAAGTGTCTACACTGTTATTGAAAGCCTATGTTGTGCACATCATACGTCATGCCATTGTATTCAGATCTGTGAATTATATTACAGCACTCTACTCGAAACTCATCAGAACACTATTAGAGTATAATGCTCTCTTATGCATGTACCTCACCAGACACATGCAGCAGCTGGAGAGAACACATGTGTTTCTCATCAAGAAAACACAGGATCCACAAATCATGCCATGATGTATGTGGAGAGAATGAAAGCCATGTCACTGTAATCTGGATTGTATAGGATGAGGTGACTTCTGCTTGGCCTCCAGGCCAACCTCTGAGCCTGTTCTTGTGGGAATAGTGCACATTCACAAACCAGATATAGCTGATGACACCAGCAGTGTCTGGTGAGGAGAATATGGTAATACTAGTGTCCCATATGCTGGTGTAAAAGGCTCTCTGTAATGTCAAGCAAGAGCACAAGTACACATACCCTTCTCAGTTGAGTGCAATGAGTATAGAACCCACACCTAAGTACACAGACTACAGAACTGTGTATTTAAGGCAAGCACCACAGCTCAAGTCTAACTTGGAACATCTCAGACAACACTTTATAGCTAATTATATCAGCAGTGTCTGGGAAAGAGAATATGGTGATAACTGTGTCCACATGCTGGTGTAAAACTACCTCTGTAATGTCAAGTAAGACTACAAGCGCACACACACACACACACACACACACACACACACACACACACACACACACACACACACACACACACACATGCACAGTGAGAATAGAACCGCTACTTATCTAAGCAAACAGACTACAGAACTCTATATTTAAGGCAAGTGCCACAGCTCAAGTCCAACTTGGAATATCTCAGACAACACTTTGTAGCTGATGACCAGCAGTGTATGGTGAGGAGAATATGGTAACAACAGTCTCTCATATGCTGGTGTAAAAGGCTGTCTGTAATGTCAAACAAGAGCACACACACACACACACACACACACACACTCACTCACACACACACACACACACACACACACACACACACACACACACACACACACACACTTGACTGCAGTAGAAATAGAACCCCTAACTTTCTAAGTACACAGACTACAGAGCTCAGTACTTTATGCAAGTGCCACGACATGACACAAGTCTGACTTTTACAAGAATGAAGATCAACTTATAGTGGATGACATCAGCAGGGCATGTTGGAGAAAAGATGTTGGGAGACCTGCATGAAATGGAAGTTAGGCATGTGCAAGTATCAAAACATTGTCAATCCATGGGACTGGAGTGGTAACTCTAGGATATACACTTCTGCTCTTCAGGCTAGACACACACACACACACACACACACACACACACACACACACACACACACACACACACACACACACACACACACACACACACACACGCATACACATGCACACGCACACACGCACACCTGCATTGAGAACAGAACCCCTACCTGTGTATGTACATATACTACAGAACTCAGTACTTTATGCAATCACCTCAGCACAACTCTGACTTTTACAAGACTGCAGGTCAATTTATAGAGGATGACATCAGCAGGGCATGTTGGAGAGAAGATGTTGGGAGGTTGGCATAGGTTCATAGCTTAATAGATATATAGGAGGTTACAAGCCTAATGGCCCTAGGTCATTTACAAGCCTAACCATGCAAAACACAAGTACCCTTATTGAGCATAATTAGACAGTCATTGTTAACAGAGCAATTTTGTGATCAGCACCAACTGACCCTGCCCATGAAGGACATAGGTACCACCCCACGGGTGAATTAACAATCACCTATCCAGTTGTCAAACTTGTGCTTGAATAGGGCCATTGAGGAGCACTGCTTTACATGCAGTGTGAGATAATTATAGAAGAGTGGCAACTACTGGGAGATATTTCTCTCTCCCCAATGTGTTCTGTTTATGTCACTGGCTAGGTTGAGATCACTGGAGCAAGTTATTCTTGTCTCATTTGATTTGTAGATATCCAGCATTTCCAGTAGGGCAAGGTCTGAGACTGCTCCATAGGCTATCCATAGGTCACCTTTCAGCGGTCTGTATGATACTGAGTACAGTGACAGGTCTTTCAGTCTTTCCATGTTTGTCATGTTTTGGAGGCTCTGGATTCTCCCAGTCACAAACCTCTGTGTTTTCTCCAGTTGCTGCAGCTGTCTGGTGAGGTACAGACAGAAGTGATCATTGTACTCAATTATTGGTCTGATAAGGGTAGAGTACAGAAGAGCTATGACCTCCCTGGTCCTGGATGTGATGTCCTTATTTATGAGGTGTAGAATGTGTGTCTTACCACTATGAACACATAGTGCTTGAAGTGTAGATTGCTATCAACATGTGTTCCCAAGTCTTACAATACTGTGCCTGAGCTTAGAGGGGTGCTATGTATATCAATATCATAATTAGCAGGGGTACTTATTTGCCAATGGCAACAATGAGTCATTTTTTGCTTTAAAGTTCAGCCTTTGACTTTGGCATCAATCATTTTTCTGTGTCAGCCCCTTCTGTTATATGTTAAAATAGTTGGGGGACTCTATATGACTGCATCAGTTGACTCATCTGCAAACTTGGTAAGCACAGGCCATCTACCTTTGCCTGGACTTTAGATAAATAGTTTCCATACAGTTAAGGGCCCAGCACAGATCCTTGTGGTATTCCACTGGTAAGTGGTCTAGTGGTGGAGGTGCAGTCCCCAAGTTTGACCGTGTGCATTCTGTCAGTGAGCCTGTTGGCTATCCATCTAGTAATGTTAGTAATGTATGGGTTAATACTCAGATAGGAGAGTTTTTCTGTGATACCTGAATGGGGGATAGTGTCAAAGGCCATGTTTAAATCAACATAGTAGTATCTCCTATTATCCCTCATCCAGGTCTTTGGGGTCATTATTAAAGTAGTCCAGTAGGTTTAATAAGCAAGATATGCCCTTGACAAAACCAAAATGGGTTGTGTCAAGTGTGTTGAATGTCACCTATGTCCCTGTAGATAATGTATATGCTGATCCCTTCCCTAACCTTGCAGATAACACTTTTTAGGCTTATACATCAGTAGTTATAGTTTTGCATGCTAACAGATTGATCTGCATTGCATATCACACAACAATTGTTATTAGTTTCTGTAATGTAGGTGAAATATGTGTGAAAAAAGTACTAAGACACCAGGGTTGCAGTGCTTGGGGGGGAGGCAACACATGGCTGTATTGTCAACATGTGAGGTATTGTTAGATAGGGCCTTCAGTTTGTTATGTTTCCACATGTAATTTCATGTCATAGGCAGGGAATGGACAGTAAACAGCAGTAATACATAATAATATTTACTTTTCCATAGCATGATGAACCACTGGTTTGCATGACGGTTGACAAAGTGTTTGCACATGCAATATACTTTCCCTGTTTTCATGGAGCTAAGTAGTGCGCAAACACAAACTGCATTGCCTAAGTCTGATGGTTAGTATTAGTTGTATGAAACACACCTTCTGCTTAACTGACTCTAGAGCAGCAAGTGTAAATGCATTGACACATTTCTTTTTGAGCCCAGATGATATTGGGTTCTAATCTAGGTGTATGTAAGACTTTTAAATACTTTTAAATAATCAGTGATGATGCAATGACATTAATTCTTTATAGTACATGTGTTGCTCTGTATTGGCACAGCACAGAGGGGTTAAGCAAGATTGCATAGAGATAACTGCAGCATTGTACCACTGCTCAATGTCACTTGGCATTGCTGCACAATGTGAAACTCTGCACAAACATATCCAAAATTAAGGGATCCATTGCTTTTTCTTCTACTTATGTGTGTTGAGTACGATTAAATATATATATATATATATATATATATATATATATATATATATATATATTATATATGTTAAAATTAGGTAGATAGGAAAGTGGTGAAATGGAGACCAGGCAGGGAAGAACAAAGGGAAAGCAATACAGGAATGTGCAGGAAGGAGGTAGAAAAGAACCATAGCTATCCATTTCTTCAACAGTAAAAACTGATCATATGTGCAACATTTTAGCTGAATTTGGACTGTCAGCTCCAGAGACAGGGGTGACAACAGTATAATCATGTTGTAAAGCCAACTGGACAGAATCAAGAGTGTCAGAAAGACACGTACCCATTTTTTTTCTAATTCAGTAAGAGTGGACTGCTGAGCAAAGGACGTAGGTATGTCTGGGTCAGGTAAGTTGGGTAGGTGAGGAAGCAAATGCAAACAAGCAAGACAAACAAGACAAGAGACAGGTACAGTGATGGACACAAAAGTTTGTGGAACACAATGATTTGGATGAGGGAGAGGACAACACAGGCTCATTGACATCAAGCTTGTACACAGTGAAAATCGAGTCCTTACCCACTGGACTGTCATCACTGTCCCTTACTCCCCTGGCAGCTGGAGTGTTTGATGTCTTTCCTGATGGACCATGAGGGAGAGTAGCCTCTCCATCTGGTGCAGGCATACACAAATGGTGAGGTGCATGACCCTATGCACCATTCATGACATCTACCTGTGGGTGATGAAATCACCATCTCTGCCACTGCTCCCGTTGGAAACCACTGCATCAGCTTCTGGGTCAGTACTAACTGAGGGCACAGGTAGTGCAGGGGCAGCTAAAGCAGGGCTGCCAGGTTGGCTCCCAGATGTGCTGTGCATTCTGGAGCCAGTGGAACAGGGGTAGGCTGATCCTCTAGTGCTGGCCTACCTTGCTGTGCTCTGTAGCATTTAGTGATGTGGTACACATGCATGACATAGATACATTTTGATGATACATAATAGGTTCATAGGTTCATACTAGGTTATCTGCCCTAGGGCATTTATAAGCCTAGCCAGAGTGTGTTTGGCTTTCGCCACCCATTTTAAATGAATTTTACTATGCCCTTTTTCGAGGTTAGTATACTGTGCCTCTGTCTAACAGTGACACAGAAGTGATACCCAGGGTAAACCTATGATCTCCCATCCACTCATCAAGATTCCTCTTGAAGACAGTCAATGAGGGACTCTGCCTAACCTGGACTGGGATTTTATTCCAGAATGAAGGGACCCTCTGGGAGTGAAGGGAGCCTCTCATAATAGAAAGTAAAAAAAAGAGAGAGATAAGGGTTGGGTGAGAGCAAAAAGAGATAAAATTAGTGCCATCATTTGTGACATACAGTGCATTAACACAATTATACAATTATTTTATCTGAAGTATTACATTTAAGTATACTTACAGATACACACTATACTACAGATTGCTGAAAGTAATCCTTGAAATCTGTATATATTGCACATATGTGTGTTCCAGTTATACAGATTACAGTTTACAGTAGGGCATTTTTTTTCCAAATAATTTAATGTAAATATTACTGAAGAAATAACAGCATTGTATAGTTGGGAATCATGGTATTTGAACCCATGACCATTGACTACAGTCTAATATTGGACTATTACAACTGGCTTGTGCTATAGACTAATGCATGCATACATACTTGCTTTTACAGCTGGGATATGCATGCTCAATTTGATACAACTGTATAAAAGAGCAAAAAAGCTATCTTTTAACTTTTAATGCTACAGTAACATTTCTCTTCTGCTGCATACATACACTTGCTTTGTTCAGTCTCTCCAATCAAGCAACACAAGCTTGCTAATTTAATTCATGTTTGCTGGGAGCTGGGGAAAGAACAAAAATGAAAAGAAGAGCATTATGCATACCAGTCTTGGCAATATTTTCCTTCCTAAGTCTTACAAGTACTCTCTGATTGTCATACTTACACAGTTGTGGGATGTCTGCAGTATCAAACTCCTTTAACTAACAGTTGAGAGTATCCCTTTTTCCTTTGTGTAGGTCATTGAAATGATGCCTATATTGCTCCCCCAGTGAATGGGATACCAGTGGATACAGCCTGAGCTAAAATATTCCATGCCTCAGACTTGTTTGTTAAGTATTTACTGATATTTTGGTTTAAAAAAAAATTCATCCAAAGGGTGGGGGGTTTCTTATTTGTTCTATTTGTACCTACCATGCATGCTAAAGTTACCATGTAACACCTGTTTGTCTGACAAATAATATGTAACTGAAGTTTAATGTTCTGTTTGTTAGTGTCTTTTATGTGGAGCTTTTCTCCCTGGGCCTCTACTGAAAATGGACATATATCCAGATAGACTAGCCCGGTCAACAAATGTAAAATAATAAAATAATAATAAAATTATATTTTTTTACTGTTTTAAAGCTATCTCTTCTGCCTGGTCTGTTTTTCTCACCAAGCAGTACTTAGATCTGTTAATTGTATAAATCATTCTTTAGAGCTTCCTGGCTGATTTTCTGCTGTTTTAAATATTTTTTTTTCAGTATCTCACTGCTATTCTTCTACTGTGTTAAATATTCTCTAGTGTTTCCCCCTGAAACTACAGTAGCTAGTAGCTGTAGCATAGTCCAGATCCAGGCCTGCTGCTTCTGGAACTGTTTGTAATAGTTGCTCTGGGCACATTTTCCAGTCCATCTTGGATTGAAAGGGGCCTATAAGCACTTTTGTGAGAGAATTTTCTTTGATTGGCACCTGACTGGTAAATAGAGGGTTGTCTAGGGCTTGGAATAAGCATCTTATTGGTCCTTTTGAATTTTGTTAGTGCTTTGTTCTTCAAGTTTTAGCTTCTGGTATTTAGGCCCTGCATCTAAGCAGATTTCTACTTTTTCGTACTGAGCTGAACTGAGGTGGGCTACCAGCCACAACTCTGAGCTGAGATAGTAGATGACTAGAGGCTTCTGAGCTTCCAAAAAACATAAGTGGCCTGTTTTTTGCTTATTTATATTATTCACTGCACTTTTTTTTGCCTGATGCCTACTTTTATACTGTATTTGTTTACTGTTTACTGAACTATAAAACTATACTGTTACACTGCAATCGCATGCTACACTCTGCTGTAAAATTAAATTGTATTGCTGTTTTGCCATTAGAAAGACATGTGTATGAAGCATTTCTCCTGGGGTTCCACTAAAAACTGGCTTTGTTCCAAGTCAGACGTTCCTGGTAAACAAATGTTTAATAAATAAATAAATAAATAAATAAATAAATAAACAAATAAATAAATAAAGTAAATGTTCTCACTGTTTATCAAGCTCTGTTGTTTCTACTATTAGTTAAGTATTTACTGTGTTTGTTCACTGTTTTAAAGCTATCTGTTCTGCCTGTTCTGGTTTCCCCCACCAAGCAGTACTTAATTAGCTGATCTGTTAACTGTTTAAATAATTCTTTAGAGCCTCCTGGATGATTTTCTGCTGTTTTAAAAATGTTTCACTGTCTCACTGCTATTTTACTGCTGTGTTAAATATTCTCTGATGTTCCCATTGAAACTAAAGTAGCTGTAGAATAGTCCAGATCCAGGCCTGCTGCTTCAGGAACTGTTTGTAGTGGTTTGCTTGGAAGGGGCCTATCTGCACTTGTGAGAGAGAATTGTGTTTGATTGGTACCTGACTGGTAAAGGGAGACCAGTCTAGGACCTGGAATAAGCATCCTCATTGGTCCTTTTGAATGTTGTTAAATTTTTTTTTTAAGTTTTAGCTTCTGGTATTTAGGCCCTGCATCTGAATAGGTTTCTGCTTGTTAGTACTGTGCACTGCCCCACAATTATGCACCAAACCCTGACAGTTAAATTCAACAGGATTTGAGCTCTCACTCCAACTTCATAACACAGTAAGGGGGCCTTATCCCTCTTTGGACACAAACAGGGTTGCAGCAAGGAAGTGAAATAATTCTGCACACAACCAACTGCAATACCATTGACAGTAATATGAAACCATACAGCTGTTATTTGTACATTTATTGTTTTTAGATGTAGTGCACTAAGTGATTACATAACTAGTTATGAGTATTGCTGCAAAAATGCTGCTCTGTCTTACCTCTCTGTGTTTGTTGGTCATGCTTCTCCTACCTGACCAGTAGTCTGAGACATGCAGTCTGTAAACCATACTACATCATTGTCCTTAAAATGTGTGAGGATATTAAATGGCAATAATATAATATGCAGTTGCCGACCAATGAAGAGGAGGTTGTATGTTGTGAACAGAACATGTGAATTGTGTGCTGCTATCTTACATTTTCAACCTTGGCAAAATTACATCTAACTCTTTGTAAGTACTTTGTAAGTCTAACATGACTTAACCACTGGATGCAAAACAGTCTGCATTGCTGTTGTGGTTTCCGTCTCCCTAACAGTAATCATTCAGAGTTGCAATCCATTAAAAACAGACACTGAGGGAGTGCCTGTACTATGTTTACATCTACAATACTGAGCCAAGTATTTGGGATTCAGCAATTCTAATGAATTTGCACCTCATTTGCATCTTCATTGTTTTGACAACTCTGAAGCTACACCATAAAAAGGCAACTGTGTAGCTAGGGAAACTAAAGGTGAGGTGATTTGCTTATATGGAGAACACAGAAATGAGACTATTACTTTGGGATATAGCTGCACAGAGGATTACTGAACTTGAGAAGGTATGCTTGCATTTTGTCAACTACATACTGCATATGCTGAAATGTAACTAAGAAACATTTGGTATAATAGTTTAATATATATATATATATATATATATATATATATATATATATATATATATATATATATACATATATATTGATTAGCAAAGTATTTTGCAATTTTTGTCTGTATGCATTAGTTAGAAGTGAACTGATGATATGGGCATATTTGTCAGGGCATTTCACAGGTATACATGATTGGAAATACCTTAACTTGGAATGTTCTGTGTTAAATCTGTAGACATGATTCAGGGACAGTTCATTTGATAGCACTTTTAGCAGTTTAAAGATGGTTTGTTAGCAAAATGTATCATTTGCCTGTTATTTTTGAGATGGGGGAGCAAAGCTGCATTTCTATTATTGCACAAACAAAGATGTGTTGCTATTGTTGCTCTGCTTTTTTTTTTTTTTTCAAATCTTCAGATTATTTTATGTTTCTCCATTGGATAATACTGAAATCCTATAGTTTCTGTTTTGTCTGGGAAGAGCTATTTTATAGTTAAGTGATACTTGGGTGTATTGTCCTTCTGTTGTCATTTAGGACACCTAGAACTATGCCACTCAGATGTGTCATTTCTCAGAAACCACCCTTCATTGACCCTGCGAATCAGGCCATTGTTGATGCTTTTAGGTGACATGTTGCCTTCCTGCTTAGAGGGGGACATGGAAATATATCAGGCAGAATGCCGATTTGGTAGCAGATCACTGCAGATGTTAATGCAGTGGAGGCCACAGAAGGACATGTGACCAGGTGTGCCATAGGATCACTGACATGTTCTCATCTGCACAGAGGAGAGTAGCTACAGGGTACTATGAACAGATGGATACTGGGGGGCTGCTACACAGCCACCACTAATAGCAAATGAAGAGTTTCTGTCCACTTTCAGGGATCCAAACAGCTCCCAGGAGACAGCAGAACAGCATGTCCTTGACATTGGTGCTACTGTTTTAGGGACAGAAAGCATGATGATGTCCCAGGAGGAGCTTCCAAGTAGGCTTTTGCATAATAAAACTATTTAAATCAATACATTAGTTCTGTTTCACAACAATTATTTTTTGGGGGGATTGAAGATTGATGCAGTTACATTCTGACTGATTACACATGGGCTTAGGTTGCAGTTGTCATCCAAGTTCTTGTTGAAAGTATAGTTAATGGACATATAAAGGGGAAAAGTATTACCCTAGTGTTACTATTAATTGTGATGATGTTGTCCTTACCTCTTGCTTAACTTCTTCCAGGACCATCTGGCATACAGAGGATACCATCATATGCACATGGTAAGCCAAACATTTTTATGTCAGTACTGATGAGCAATTCAAAGAAATATTTTAGTGCGCAATGTTGATGTCAGGACTAGTAAGTGTATTTCTGTACTGTCTAATAGTGGCAGCATTATTTTGTTAGTGTATATTGGACTATAGTAGTGTAGGTATTAATTGTTCCTGTGTTTGTTGCTTATCATCACAGGTGATCCTGACAGTGGAAGTGTGGGATTTCTATATCCTGTTGTCAGAATATCAGCACACTCTGATGATGATTGTGGCCAAACAGAGGCACATTTGGGGTGGTGCAGAGGTTGAATCTGACACTGAAGGTGACATACAGTAATCCCCTGAAATTCTATCAGACACAGCCAGTAGGTCTATGCCTAGACATTCCAGTGAACCCACAGATATTGGATAGGTGGAGGGTAAGACAATCAGTGAGGGAAGTGTGGTTATCACTGCTTCAGTGCCTGTTCAGTCTGGCCATAGCCAAGTGTGGGTGAGGTGCCACACAGGACGGTTGTTATGGGTGCTCGGAAGATACCTGCTGTCCTTCCTACATCTGTTCCAGGTGTCTTTTCCTGTGCCACTCAAAGTATTTTTATTGCTGTCATGGTGGCACAGGCACATTTCCATAGGGGGTCCAGGGAAATGCTTAGGGTTGTAGATGTGTCACAGGCTGACATGCATGACTGTCTCCACTATGTTGCCGATTCAGTGGATCAGATGAATGACATGTTGGAATGGGCAGTGTCTGTGGTGGAACATCTGCTAGGAGGGGGACGACATCTTTGTGGGTGTAGGTCAGCCCCATTATCTGCTGTTAGCCAATGTGGCTGTGCCCAATCACATGTCCATAGTGACAGTACTTCCACTTCTCCATCATTGAGTGAGCTGTTCACACTCAGACACATCAGTCCAAGGGGTCGTGGTCCTGGGTGAACTTATGAGGAAAGCTCATCCAGGAGAGATGAGCCCCATTAATATACCAGCAGTGCATCTGACCATGGGTGTAGACATGTCAGTGCAACTCCTGGCAGAGTCATTTCTCATGGTCAGGGATGACAACAATGAGCTGCCACCTCTACCATGCATGGCTCTCACCCGACCAATATACCAAGATGTAGAGCTAGCACAGAGCTTGGCTGTATTCATGCAGACACACACACACACACACCAATTTCACCTGGAGGACCTCTACACACACACACACACACACACACACACACACACACACACACACACACACACACACACACACACACACACATATACACACACACACAAAGCAGTTACATGGTTCAGCTGTGTAGCTTAAAACTTATTTTGTCTCACTGGCCATTTGTTGCTTTATCCAAATGTCTGCCTGCTTCTCTTTCATAAACACACTCACCTATCTTTTTTGTTAGCCTAGGATTCCTGCCCCCCTACATCCTGTGTAAGTGATGATAAATTGTGCCATATCCCTGTTTTGTATCTTTTGGATTCAGAGATACATAAGCTTTGTGTCTGATATGTCAGGGTGCATAGCTGACTTAGTGCTTAGTATATCTGCATTTGTGATGTTGCACTAGTAATTGTACCTTTGACTTATATTGGTCTTAGAAAGTTAGATAGCTGATAGCACCAATATTTTCCATCTTTATTGTGAATGATGTTGTGGGGGTTGTGAAGTCTGAAACTGCAATCTATACTATTTCATAATTTCTTTTGTTAATGTTTTTCCAGTACAAATGTATGGTCCTAAACCTAGGGCAAGCAGTGACTATCACTAGTTTTGAGAGGTGTGACTGTGTGAATCTTTGATTCCTGAGGCCTACTGCTTAATAATGGACATATATAAGTCAAATAAGTCTCTGCTGCCACATATTAAGGTAGTTTCTGTGCAAATACCTCACCTTTTACTAGCTTACACTATCAAGTAACAAAATGTAAGGATATGCCCGTCATTCATATTATTACATAATACACTCCCAGTTCAACACTTATCTTGTAAATCTAGCAGTCACAACAGTTTTATTTCAGGGTTGACTCTATCTGATGTAAGCAGTACACAACCAATCCATGGAGAGGTAAAGGTTGTGAGAGTTGCCTAGCATCAATGTTACTATATGTATGTGCATAGGCAGAAGGTTTTAAACCCATAGGTAGTGAGTGAGTGTGCTATACATTGTCTTTTAGTCAATGCAAGGGCACATTGAGCACACCTACATCTGCCCACACCCACAGTAGCTGCTGCTTTCCCCTCTGACTCCTCACCTCTGTGTGGCAGTGGTGACCTTGGCATTGGTGGTGAAATGCATGCTGCTTCCCCTTGTTGATCCTGCTGAAGCTGTTTTCTCAGGATGGTGTTGTTTAATATGGCACATACTATGAATATTTCAGTACATGTTCATGGGTTTTACTGCAGAACTCCCCAGACGTATCTAGGCACAGGAATCATGACTTCAGCAGCCCAAACACACACTCTGTGATATTTCCAGTTTGAGCGTGTGCCTCATTATGACATTCTTCAGTTGGTGTGTGCATTTCTGATGAGTGTCATCAGCCACAGTTACTGTGCATAAACTGCATCCCCCATTAAATGACCCTATAAGTATCCCATGTAGTGAACATCTGATTCACTTGGGAGGTGTGCCAGATATATGAGTCATGGTAACTGCTTGGGTTGCCAGCACACGCATTCAAGATGATTCCCTAGGCATTACACACAACTTGGCATCTAATAGAGTGGAAGCCCTTTCTACTAATTTAGAGCCTTCCCTGTTTCCCAGGGGGTGCCTTAATTTCTACATGTGTGCAATCTATGGCACTCAGTACTTCAGGGTAGTGTGCTACAGGGCAGAACTCCTGCATATTTCTGGCCCTATCCTCAGGAGTACATGGAAAATATATGTGGTCACTAACATGTTTAAGCATAGCATTCAAGAATTGATGGAGGATCATTGATGCTGATGATTGTGGCAACCCCATCATGTCCCCTGTTGGTCTCTGAAAGGTACCAGTAGCTAAGATTCTAAGTGCTACACATACCTTTCTCTCCACTGGGATGGGTTCCTCTCAGTCTGCCCTGGTTCTGAGTTGAGGACAACAAAGGATGCAGAGTTCCTGTAGTGTGTCTCTATCCACCCTGTAGTACTCTATAATTTCAACATCATGTACGTCGTGATACGTTACCTGGGGTCTGAAAACTCTTCTCCTTCTTAGCCTTGGTCTACTATCAGCAGCAGCAACGTACACTTCAACCTGTTACACATACACATGATTTAAAGCAACAGCAGCCCCTAACATTGTTTCTGTGTAGACTTTTATACATGGCTGTATTCCAATAGGTTTTGGAAATCACAGGAAAAACAAGCACTTGCTTTATAACTTGTTGAATACCTTCCCCATCTTGTATTGGTTGATTAGCATACAGTTCAGCTGCTTATGCTATAATTTGCATGCCACTGTGTTTACCTTGTTTGCACGGCTGTACGTGGCTCCATCTGCTTACAGGAGCAGGCTTAAGGGCTTCCTCCTATGAATTCCTCTATGCCTGTGGGGACCTTAGCAATGGTGGGGGGCTGTATGGCCCTTCCCCATGCTCGGACCTTGGCCAAGAGACAATGCATAGCACACACACAGACACTATAGGGACCCCATGGACTGACACCTCTCTCTAACTCACACACACAGTAAAAATGGATGACACACACATCACATTACCTGTGACTTACCATGTATAGGCAGTGTACTGTGTGCATCCAACATAGGTGGCATTCAAGCATCGTCCTCACAACCGCCGCAAGCACAAGGTAAGTCAATCTTCTTAATAAATTAATGTTTGGCTAGCATATCTATGGTAATGCTGCATGCATGCAAGGGAATGGGGTGGCCTACTGGGATAGCAGCACACAACTGACAGCTATGTGGGACACCAGGAAATGTCTGGCCAAAACTGGCTTCCACACACCATGCAGTACTACCCAAGGTGGCAAATCCCACTGCAGTATAGGTGTGAGGACAACTAACTGGGGGTCATAGGCATGGATGTCAGTGTGAGGGTCCCATACCCACCCCTCACATCCACACACCAAGTCGGCTGTAGAAAACCACAGACAAATGTCTGTTAAAGGCACACACATATTGGCAATGTTGAATTACCCCTTACAGACTCACACAGTGATAGCACAGCAGGACATGCAGTAAGGCTTTGAAGGGTAAGACGTTTGAAACTCAAATGTATGCCAGTACAATCTGACTTGGCCTCTTTACTGATATGCCTCTAGACCCCAAGACAGGGCACAATAGTATGGTAAATGGAACCAAAATATAAAACAAATGTCAGCACAGTCTGTACAAATGTGTACAGCTGACAGATGTGCCCCCCATATACCCACACAAATGCAGTAACATGTATGTTTGCAGGAAAATAGCAGCATAGCACACAATGGCACGGATGTAGCAATACACATGAAAACATGTTGCCTGTCCACAATATGCAGGGGTCAATGAGCTATGTGTATGTGTGGTTAATACTGTCAGGATCTGGGCAGCATGTTCTCCTGGCAGCTGGCTTGTAGTACTCTAGGTACAGTGCCGTCTTTGACAGGGCCATGTGCAGATAACTGCAGTGCTAACTGTTATGCATGTCAGTGTCATGCACTGCTCTGCCACTGACATAACTGGAAGTCACAATGCTATGTGGAATATGCTACACATATAAGTGACATCTTGAAGGATGTGTAGCTGAGGTGCCAAGACTTTGGTGAATATAAGTGCTTTTTGGTAATGTTGCCAGTGGTTATTCTCAATAATCCTTTTGTCTTATGTTTTGTTTTACATATAATGGATATGCTTGCACAGTAGAATGCACTCTATAACCACACCCATAACTCTCAACCTCTGACAGCAAGATGTCTGGACAAGGGCAGAAATAAAAGTGGAACAAAGGCACAATGATAGGCATGTGTCATAAATATTGCCCTTACATACAAAGAAAATTGGTAGGGTGAGGGGTTTGCAGTAGGGGGAATTGTTTGAAGGTTATGTAGTCTGAAAGAGTAATGTCTGTCATTATTTTGTAACATCACTCTTCAATTATATGTAACTAACTTGCTATAAAACACAAGTTTATGTAGAAAAGATGAAACCTCTAGCCAAACACCTGGACAACCTGCCAAAAAATGTACAGGTGAGAGGCATGCCCACACAAGGATATGACATCTCAGGTTAGAAAGATACCACACAAGCAGGAGATTTCCAGCCAGTGTATCACCAGGTTGCTGGACTGTTTACACAGCCATGTCATTACTAAACTGGCTGTAGCCACACCTCACAAATGGCCTTGTTGAGCAAGAATTTGCATAGCTGCCCTCATAATATTGGTCTATGCATCACACAACTAGTATTCCTCTGGTAAAGCACTGTGATGATCTGATGATGTCTGGCACTAGGTAATGACACAATTCATTGCAGTTCCAGACTACAGATATGTCAGAAAATGTCTGCTAAACAAAACAAGTACCCTGTGGAAAGTCCTGTGTACTCCTGAGAGGTATGGCTGTAGCACGCAAAACCCTGGACTGAAGTACACCTATCTCTGGAATGGAGTTCCACTCTAACTATAGAAGGTCACACCAGGCATGCTCCTACACTTAGAGAATCACAGGACATGTTAGAACCCACATTGGACTATATGGCTGTATTGTGTATACATGCCTGTGCATGCAGACAGCTATGTACACCTCAACTGTTCCCCACACACACATCAGACAGGATTACCCTCAGATAGCTGTAGGTGGCCCATATGTGATATATCTGCATCTGTTGCGTGAGATACACACACACACACACACACACACACACACACACACACACACACACACACACACACACACACATATATATGGGCAACAGATAACAACATATGTCAAACATACACACACATAGATGTGGGGAACTGAGAGACAGACAGTGATAGAGAGAGAGAGATAGACACAGGGTGACACAGACAGAATGAGTCACACACACAGATACCCTGAATGGCATACAGTGATGTCCTGCTATAGACAATGGCATACCAGTTATAAACAGTTGCACGTGGCAGCATAAAAGGTGAGCCCCATTGTGTAACAGTACTGAAGTTCGGTTTATGATATCACATCACGTGTGTGTGTGTTTGTGTGTGTGTGTGTGTGTGTGTGTGTGTGTGTGTGTGTGTGTGTGTGTGTGTGTGTGTGAGACTGTGTGTCTGTAGGTCTAAGTGTTAGGAAATTCTTCCCACTCAGTGCACTTCACATTGCCTTACTTCACAAGATCTGCTGCTGTCATTCACCTTAGAAGTACCATTTGACACCAATCAACCCTATAAGCTCTGTAGCATGTGCGATAACTGTGTAACACTATAGTACAAATAACTAGATAGGTAGTGGTTCTAATCTCTATACGGGCAACTGTGTTTGGGTGACAATTGTGTATGCGAGAGTGATGGAGGGTGTGTTTGTTTGTAGATTAAACAGTTTTAGGCCATTTCCTCCCACAACGCTTTCCAGTGCCCCAATTTATCAGTCCTGCTGATGTCATTCCCTGTATTGGCACCTTTGGCCAGTTGTCAGCCCAGTAAGCACTGTAGTGCATTTTATAATTGTGTAATGCTATAGTACAAATCACTAGCTAGACAGGGGTTCTAATCTCAGATCTGGCAAAAGAGTGTATGTGCATGTTTGTAAGAAGAAGTATTTTGATAAGTCTCCCACCCACTGCTCTACTTTATCACTCCTGCTGATGTCATTCCCCTTATCAGCACCTTTGGCCAGTTGTCAGCCCAGTAAGCTCTGTAGCATGCACGATAACTGTGTAGCACTATAGTACAAATAACTAAATAGGGAGGGGTTTACTCTCAGATGTGGCAAATATGTGTGTGGGTGGGTATGTTTGTAGGAAGAAGTATTTTGATGTTTCCCAACGACTGCCCTACTTTATCAGTCATGCTGATGTCATTCCCCTTATCAGCACATTTGGCCAGTTATCAGCCCAGTAAGCTCTGTAGCATATGCAATAACTGTGTAACACTGTAATACAAATAACTAGATAGGCAGGGGTTCTACTCTCAGATCTGGCAAATGCGTGTGTGTAAGTGTGCATGGTTGTAGGAAGAAATATTTTGATAAGTTTCAAACCCACTGCCCTACTTTATCAGTCATGCTGATGTCACTCCCCTTATAGGTTCATATTTGTGTACTTGGCTAATGGCACTGGAACCTTTACAAACCTAGCCCATAAAAGTTTACTGCCATTGTACCACCCAACGTTAGTTCCCAGTGCCTCCATCAAGTAGATCCACTGGAGTGATCCCTGGGGTGAACTTTCTATTACCCATCCACTCATCAAGATTTCACTGGAACAGGGTCATCTAGGTGCTTTGCTTGACATGTATGGGAAGTCTATTCCAGGGCATGTACAGTCTCTGGGTGAGGAACCTGTCCCTCCAGCATGTTGTGTTGATTGTGGTAATGAGATTGAGGTCCTTGCAGTGTGTGGTACAGAGGGATTGAGATGTCTTTAGATGTAGCATTTATAAAAGAGCTGGGTCAGACATGGCTTTGCAAGTCAAGCAGAGTTTGCCTCTAAGTAGGTGATATGAGACAGAGAATAGCTGGAGGCTTTTGAGTCTGTCTGTGTAGGACATGTATTTAATGCCTAGGATCCTCTTTGTGATGTACTTCTGTGGCTTCTCCAGCTGTTGCAAGTGTCTAGTGAGGTACATGCCAAATGGGCCATCATACTTGATGATCGGTCTAATGAGGGAAGAGTACACAGAGACAATGACCTCTTTCTTCCTGGATGCAAAATCCTTGGTAATGAGATGTGGCACATAGAAGGATTTCCTGACCACAGTGGCAATGTTAAAGGAGAGGTTGCTGTCAACCTGTGTCACCAGATCTCTTATGATCCCTATCGTGTTCAGTGGGCTGCCATCGATGTGGTACATAGTGGGAGCTGAGTTTTTAACAAAGGAGCTGATGATGCATTTTGTGGTGTTAAGCTTCAGGCCATGGTTTCCACACCAGTCAGTGGTCTCAGTGAAGCCTTTCTGTAGGATGTCTGCATCACTTGTGGAGTTAATGATGGCTCCCAGCTTGCAGTTATCTGTGAACTTCATCAGCCAGAGTTCCTTTGTGTTGGCCTGGACTCATGAGAAGTAGATGCTGAACAGGAGAGTACCCAGGAGTGATCCCTGTGGGATGCCACTTGTAACTGGATGGTATTCTGACTCAGAGTTCACTACCTTCACACTGTATGTTCTATCTGTGAGCCAATTTGCAACCCCAATAATGATATAGGGGTCAATGCTTAGTTTGGTGGGTTCATCAATAATACCTGACTGAGGAATGGTATCAAGAGCCTTGGCCAGATTGATGTGGGCTGCATGCAGTGCCATACTGTCATACACAACCCTTGTGACTGACTCAAAGTCAACTGGGTTGAGCAGGCATGGTCTCCCTTTCACAAAGCCATACTATGTGGGTTCCAGAGTTAGGAGATTACCTATATGTTTGTCAACCAGGTTGCTGATGATGCGCTCCATAGCTGTACATATCAAACTTGTCAGGCTAATGGGCTGATAATTCCCAGGGTCTGTACTTGCTACCCCTTTATGGAGAGGGATGACTGTAGCAGTGCACCATTTGGGAGGGACAAAGCCTGAGGTGAGGCTGTGACTAAACAGGGCACACAGATGTGGTGCCATGCATCTTTGTAGTTCATAGACAATACAGCCATGGATAATTTGGGGTTCCATGGAAGCTGTATTCTTGCCTGTGGACAATGCAGTTTTAACCTGGGTGGCAGTAATCCTTGTTGATTGGCATTCTTCTGGATTTTTATTGTTCCCCTGGGGGGGGTAAAGCTGGCACTGAATGTGTTGTCAAGAATGTTGGCAATATCTGTTGGCTCAGTATAGGAGATAGCATTGTGTAGTAACTCAGAGCACGTCTTGGTATTGCCGTGGATGTTCTGGATATAACTATCAAAGGCATTGTGATTGTTGTCAGTGTTTGCTGCAATTCTGCCATTATAGCTGGCTTTAGATGATTTCATGAGGGATCTCAAGTTGTTGTTGAGGCTAATAAGGGAGTTTTACTACTCTTGGGACTCCACCTTTGTCTGCAACAGTTTCTTCCTTCTGTTGTACAGGTTATTAATAGCAGGGGATCACCAGATTGGCCTCCAGTTTTTGGAGGAGAGTGTCATGGTTCTGTTGGGTATGGCTAGTTCCATGCATTGAATTACATGTTTGTACAGTGCATTTGTGTATAATTTGGCAGTCCTGCAGGTATTTTCCATTGACATGGGTGCTGTGAAGTTAGCCACCTCTGTTTTTAGGAGTCCAAAGTCAGCTTTGGAGTGTTTTTTAAAGGTGGTTACCTTTGTGGGGGGTGTGGGTGAGATGTGGATTTCTATGGTGATTACTCTATGTTGGATCTGACCAGATAGGGATTGATTGTTATTGTCAAACAATGGTTCCATATGGTAGTAATCAATACAGGTCAAGGATGTGGCTTCCACAACTGGATGTCAGAATGAGCTGGTCCAGGGCATTGGAACTGATGAATTACAGGAAGTGTTGGGCCAGTATATTGGTGCTTGAGTATCTTTCCCAGTTGATGGAGGGGTAGTTGAAGTCTCCTAGTTTGAGAGTGTTAGGTTGGACCTTGATAGATTCCAGGGTGTTGTGGAATGTGGATTGAGAGTCTAGGGACATGAATGGGGACCTATAGCAGGCTATGACCTGGATTGCACTATTACTCAGTGTCAGTTGTAACTGAAGTATCTCAGATGCATTATGCTGGATACCAGTCTGAAGGCATGCATATCCAGTTTAAATATGGAGACACCACCTCCTTTGAAGCTGTGGTCCATATTTTGGGGCTGACAAGTGTGGAAGGAGTTATAGCCCGGTAGTGCAGGGCTGCTGTCTGCTGCTGTAAACCAGGTCTCCGTTACAGCACAAATGTCAGTGTTCTCCATTTTGAGGAGTACTTCGAGTGACTGCATCTCGAGATGTAGATGTCTAGTGTGGTGCACGTGTGCAGCATGACCCTCAGATTTCATTTCTGTATAGCTTTTATGGTGGTAATTTGATTTGGAACACAGCCTAAAAAGGCACTATAGGGGTGGCAAGACACTTAGCAAGTACCTGGAAACCCAGGGGTCACAGATGCAGGCCATCTCTAGCAAGCCATCTCAGTCTATCAATCATGTCATCCCAAGCAGACAAATACTGGAGAATGACTCCAGACACTTAAGCCAAGTGTTGAAGTTAATCATTTGCTGTTTGTACAGTGGTATCATTCTGGTGACAGTAGTATACTGCTCATGGCTACTGTCATACCTGCCTGGCCCACATAATCTGACTGCCCCACCATGTCTCTCTTCATGTAGTCCAGGGAGTGGTGCCTCAGGTCATTCACACACACATGGATAATAACAGAGTGATACTTGTAGTTGTTGTGGAGTGACCTGACTGGGTATGTTATGTGTTGGATTGTGGCACCTGACAGACAGCTGACTGTTACCTTCTCCATGTTCAACCTAGTGAGTGGGACATCTTTGTGCCTCCCTGTTGAGTCACCTATGATTACTGTATGTGTCCTGTGATTTGTGCTGTGTTGTGGTGGTCGAATGTGTGTCTGACTTGGTGGTCTCCACTGTTTGAGCAAATGTCTGTTGAGTGTTTCTGTGAAGGTAGGTGTCTGTTTTTTGTTTGTATGTCATAGCTGTGATAGTAGGTGTTGTGGAGGGGTATTTGTTCCATGTGGTTTGGTGCAGGTGTTGACCCTTGTCCTCTTAACCAGCTAGTCCAGTCTTTGCTGGAGAGTGCACATCTTTCATTTTGGTGATATAGGGATATCTCTCACAAGTTTGAGTGTTGGGAGTTTGGAGGAGAGGGTTGTCTGTGTACACGAGGCAGTTGCAACAGTGCCTCTGAATGCCCAAGTGCACCAGGTTAATGGGCAAAAGCATAGAGAACTGCAGTTTAATCATGCCAGGAGGGGTGGTCATAACTGCTAAGTACTGGAGCCAATTCCGTAAGGAATGACTACTGCTGATGGCTCTCAGGTGTGCTAGAATAATTGATGTAAAAACCTGTTGAAGTGCAAAGATATTAGGCTATTTGAAGTGCAAGAGAGAAAGAACTAGCAACATCCAAGGGAAAAACTGAAGACAGACTTTCTGGCAGCTGTAATAGTTTACCTCAGGTGTGCAGTTATCAGCACCTTTGGCTAGTTGTCAGCCCACTAAGCTCTGTAGCGCATGCGATAACTGCATAACACTATAGTGCAAATAACTAGATAGACAGGGGTTCTAATCTCAATACTGACAAGTAAGTGTGGGTGTGTGTGTGTGTGTGTGTGTGTGTGTGTGTGTGTGTGTGTGTGTGTGTGTGTGTGTGTGTGTGTCTGTATGTATGTTTGGATAAAGACCATATCCTGTTTGGCTGATACCATTTTGATATGTGTACCATCCAAGCCTGTTTACCACCTCCCAATGGCATTACTTTATATAGCATGGTAACAGCATCTGCCTCACATGCAGCATGTTAAACTATCATGCAGGCCATACCAGTCCTCTGTACAGATGTGTAAGGAATAATGAGATGTTTGCAACCTATATCTGGTCTGTGTCCCTTAACAATGCCCATGTATGTGATATTGTTGCCAAATCAGCCACAGTGAGTGTAGTGTCACACATGCCAGCATTAGGTATCATACCTGACTGAAACATCATGCTGATACAACATCTGCTACCCTATCACTTGACATGGCTTGTAGGAGCAGTGCATGACTCCACATCCTATTTCTGGTGACTTATCTCACCATCCATGAAGGAATTCAGAACATTACTTGTTGTAAGAGGCAGTGTGTTATGTCCCATGCATGTAATATATGTGCGACATCTCATGTGTATGTAGTACATCAAAGTTGAAATGTAGGTTTACTAATCTGTCTATTGCCAACTGTGTTTGTGCTACTGTATGCACATCTCCTGTATCAGTCCTTACTGTGTGTATGCAAAGGATATACAATTTTGTCTCCCTATTCCACCTGGTAAATTCAGGAATACATACCACAAACCTATTATACACAGTATCATGCATGCCCTCATCAACTGCATCAGGGTTGAGTGTATGGGAAAGAAATGGCAGGGCCAACAGGTGTTGACAGGTGAATCTGTTGCAGTTAATGTGATGGCTACACTTGTGAGAGACCTGCTGACAGTACTGCAGTAACTTGTTCTGTATGTCTGGGCCTGTGGTACTACACAACACTGAGTTGGCATGCCTGAAGGCTACCTGTCTGTGACACTCTCTGACAACAGTGTCTCTCACACATTGTTCCATGCATGCGCACCTGGTACATGTACATATAAAGCTGTACCTTGCCTATGACACAGTCGGTGAATTCCCACTCTGCCATACTCCCTCTTGGGAATGTCTGCATGGCCACAACCTGCAGACACACAGACACCTGGAACACAAATAGAATACAGCATGTTAGACTACATTCAGTCAGTGGTACTAACAGCAATAATGCATCCTGGCTAATAAGGTACATATGCCTGTATGTGTACCCATACCAAATGCAAGCAGACAACACCTTACATACTATTTTATAGCTACACTGTACTTTATTCACCCTGTGCATTAGACCCATATTAGCATGCCCCTGCATCAATGTTATGGATGACAGGGATGTGGCACAGGTATCATTACACAGGGTGTGGTGTGGGTTTGCCAGAAGCCTAGGCTGGGCCATATGGTTGACTTCATGTGTGTGTGTTTGGAGAGGTATCCAACAGATGGGCTGTGCAGAGGTGCTGTGTGTGTCTGGATGTGACCTGCCTGTGATACAGAGGTTTGTTGGACAGCTGTGGACTGTACATGACAGGGTGTCCAGTTCACCATCTCTGGCCATGGACATGGGAAATGGTCCTACCAGGGATATCACTGGTACCACCAGGCCCAAGGCCAGATGCAATACTGCTTCCTGATGGTGACTGCTGATTGCTGGATCCGTGCCCCTGATGAGACTGGCCAGTACCATGTGTGTATGGCCTGCTCCAGTGTGATGTGGACAACAACCCTCCTTCAGTAGTGCTGGTGTCACTGCCACTATGGGAGTGTGAAGGTACATAGCCCCATAGACTTTCAGCTGTTGTTGCTGCTAACCTATGTCCATGTGGCCGATGCCCATCTCCCACCACACTGTCTGGCACAGACATGCCATGGCCGAGGATTGCCAAGGTCTCACCCCACCATCTATTCATGACCTCAGTATTTTGATGTGTGGCCTTACCAAGGTCATGTATGTCGCCAAGTAAATCAGGAAGAGTTGCCCCCCCCGAGTATGTTTCTGGTGTGGCATTCACTACGTGCCTGTGCATCCATGTCTGGTGACACCTATTGTGGCACTTGCGACAAGGGCTTGATGAGCAGCAGCCTTCGAGCACCCCTGTCCATCTGCCTATGTGGGACCTTGCCTGCACTCTGGCTATGGCCTGTGTCTACACTCACACCTGCCATAATCAGCACACTAGCCTGTTCCATGCCACCACCTACCAACTGTCCATTATCTGTGGCCACTGGTGATGGGGTATGTGTGGTCATTGTCACTGTGTGCGGAGATGGTGTGGATAAGAGTAGGATGCCAAACAATGACACAGATTCAGCCCCTGATAATCCCACTTGTACCTCGCTATTCCTGTCATCATTGTCAGAGTCTGCAGAGACAATGACATCAGTTTCCAAGCGGGAGGGACCCTGAACTCCATCACCACCTGTGAAGGGAAGACAACATATGTATATTAATACCTACACTTTGAGGTTGGCTGGTATACACACACACACACACACACACACACACACACACACACACACACACACACACACACACACACACACACACATGTACATGCAGACACACACACATTCACACACACACACACACACACACACACACACACACACACACACACACACACACACATACACGCACACACACTTAGAGGTGAAGTAGCACAAATCTGTTACACAGACCTCACATTACACAAATGGTTACATGCATGACACATGTCCTCAACATCATGCATTGCCGCCAGTTTTAATACATGTAGCTAACAATATAGAGCTCTGGGATATGTGAGCAGTGTTAGTGGGTGATGGCCCTTCCCCAGCACAGACTGCACCCATGTACATCTCATTGCTGTTCCCCTGTATAGCACAGTGGCAAGTACTACAGAACATACCTCACAACTGTACAGATCCTCGCAGGATGTGTAGATGTCTGGCTCATATGTTTGCTCTGTTTCTCATAACCCCTGTGTTTGTCTGATGCATAACTGGGATGATCTGAGGAGTGACATCACTGATTAATGACATCCATTTGAGTTTCAGACCTCCAAACCAGCAGTAAATGTCTGGTCACACAATTCCTGTTACACCACCAACCTTCTAAGCTTACAGTGGATATGATAAGTGTGCACAACCCTGTTAACATGCCATGTTCTTGTAATATAGTAGGTGAGATCGCAATAATGCATTCCAATATATTACCCACCTTTTATGTGACATATGACCTGTGAAATCCAATAAATAAACAAACAAACATGTTAAGTGTAAAATATATGTACAATATGGTGGTTGCATAAGTGTGTAGACCCTTAAAATCATACTTTGTTGAAGCACCTTGTAAGTGACTTGCAGCATTCACTCTTCTGGGGAAGGTGTCTATCAGCATGGCACATCCTGACTTGGGATTATTTGACCACTCTTCCTTGTAAAGGTCCTCCAAGTATGTCAGATTGCAAGGGCAGCTCGTGTGCACGTCTCTCATCAAGTAACACTGGGGTTTTGCTATCAGGTTTTGGTCTAGGCTCTGGCTTGGCCAATCAGTAATCATTAGTGTGTTCAGGTGGAGCCATTCTTAGATAGCTTTGGATGTATGCTTCGGGTCTTTGTCATGTTGAAGGCTGACACCCCTCCACATCCTCAGCATTCTTTCAGACACCTGATGGATGGGGCCAGATGTGAGTGTTATTTTGAACTCTTCAGAATTCCCACCACCATGACTACAGACCCAGTTCTGGCTTTATAACAGCATCCCCACAGCGTGCCAATGCCACTAGCATGATTCACCACTGGGATGGTGGCCTTCAGATGAAGAGAGGTGTTGCTTGTACACCACACGCACCTTTTGGTATTGTGGCTGTGAGGTCAATCCATAGTCTCATAACACCATAACACATTTTCACACATACCTTTGAGAGACTTTAGGTGCTGTACTGCAAGTTGTATCCACCCCTAGATGTTTTTTTGGTGTGGGGAAATTCTTCCATCTTCTGACCCTACCCCAGAGGCCAGACTTATGCAGAATATGGGAGATTGTTCTCACATGTAGTACACAACACCAGTACTTGCAAGAGATTCCTGCAACACCCTCATTGTTGCCATATGTCTCCTAGCAGCCTCCCTGATCAGATTTGGACATGTCTTTTTATCAGTTTTGGAGGGATGTCAGGTTAATTTAAATAGCACTGTTGTCCCTTATTCAATCCACCTTTTGATGACTGTCTCCACTGTGTTCCATAGTTTATGCAATCCTGTGGTAATGTTGTTCTACCCTACTCCTGAGTGATACCTTTCAAATATGAGATCCCTTTGCTGCTTTGTAAGTTGCCTGCAAGCCATGGCTGTTGCTATTGCAGGCAACTGAGCAAATGTCATGAATATCCTACTGCTGACTGTTGTTTGGTGTTACTCAGAGTGCCTTTATTTGATGGCAGGTGTGTACCCAAGTGGACTGAATGCTGTTAGTAAATCACAAGCTGCTGCAATAACATATTATCTGAAGGGTGTGCACATGTATGCATCCAGCTTATTGTAAGGTTTGTATATCCCATATTTGGTACCTGACAGATTGGTTGGTTTTACAAGTGAATTATTCATGTAATGGGTCACATTAAAGGTTGGAAAAGGTGTGGACTGACATATTGTGGTCTCAATTTGTATATATCACAAACACATGGCATCTTAACGGGGGTTGTACACGGTTTATATCCACTGTATAAGAGTAATGTTTCACACACATATTCCTACCTTAGGCCATTTGTCCCCCCATTTTGCTGGTCTCTGTCCAGAAGTCTTGCACTGACAGGTTGTGAGGTATGCTGCAGGAATGTTACATTCTCTTCAGGCAGGCCCCTATGTTGACCACTGTGATGCAATGCAGTTAACCCCACCACAAGTGAACATGCACATAAAGTAATACAGCTATGACTGACAGTTGTGTGCATGGTAAATTGCATGCCCTTCACATATCTGACAAACCACAACATTACAATTCCATACTCACCAGTTTCAGGCTGCCATCCCACTTGTAGACCAGAGGGACCTAGGTAGTTGTGAGAGGGAGGTATTGTCAGCAGACTCACATGTGGCATTGGTACAGTATGGATGCAGGATGTCTGCACATTTACAGTACAACCCCAATACTACACAATTTGCTGTCCTTCACCACAGAGGTGCACTTCTGTGCCTTAGAAAACCCCATCCACAACTGCAATCTGACCTGACACAGGCATGTGTATGTCTGCTACACTAGTCTAGTAATCTCCACTGGGGCCTTACCTGCACACTCCTTGTCCATTGTCTGGGTGCCACCCACCTCCAGCATGTGGAGGTCTGTACCCTGATGCTGTACTGGGATGGGTGCCCAAGGTTGGTGAGTAGCTCCTTGGTGGGTGTCAGTGGGGGCTGCATGGCTGGGCCCCCACCTGTGGCTGTGCAGTGACTGGCCACAGCAGCAGCCCTTTGCTGGGCATGGTGTATGAGGTCAGTTGCATGATGCTGGACCTGCTCATATATTCATGTTGGCAGGCCGACATTGTTCACCCTATGGACAAGGTTATCCCACAGGGTGGTCCTCTCCCGCAGATGTTGCTGGTTCCAGCCGAACATAATTGCATTGTGCTGTAGTATGGCTTTGATGATAATGGTAGTCTCAGCTACAGAAAATGTTGTCCTTCCTTGATGCGACATTGCACCTGGAAGACATAAACAGGGAAACACATCACATGACAATTAAGAATTTTGTAGTGCCAGCAAGATGTTTTGAATTTAGGTTGAATAATTTGTATAATTCCAGGTCCAAATATGTGGTATACATGGCTCTGTGTGAATTATGTCCAGCATTCTATATAAGAAGAACCATTAGAGTATTCTACATGTGAGTGAATGAACATATAAGAGCAGCAGACAAGATTGATGTAAGCAATGCCTTGGTAAAACATGTTAAGCAAAAACATTTGTTAGAAAAAAATAAGGCATGCTTCAAATTTGTAATAATTGGTGAAGTTAATGGTTTTAATCATAGGTTTGATGCAGAAGATGAACTGGACTGGAGAGAATATTGCTGGCAAATCAGGCTGAATGCATGTGTATACCCTGGTTTAAATGATAGGGAAAACTATAAAGTTGTTCTTAGAAGGAAAGGGTTAAGGCATTAAGTACTTTGGGTCACATGTTATTGTTATTAAGTATTTAAATAATTTTGTTCATTATACAACTTGGTCTGAAGAAGTTCCATGAAGGGAATGAAAGCGCTTACCAGTTGGATTTTTATGTAATAAAGTCAATTTGTGTTTTTAGTCATTTGTTTTTTATTATTTTTAACATTTTGATATATATTTCTTTATATATCTGTTATAACATATAAAATGTGCTTCCATTATAGTAGCAAAGGGTGTAACTATACTGTATGGGACACATGTATACATGGGTGGTTTCACATGTTATAAGCACTCACACTTCCATTTTACACCAGCTACACTACCCTGGGTGACAAAAATAACTTACCACATATTTTAATATGAAAATATTACTTTTAACACTGCTTTCCCTTGTAAAACTGGATTGCCTGTTGCAGTACCCAAACCATGTATGTCTGCATGCCAAACTGGGACTCTGACCACTACACTACCTTGGTTAGGGGGGTTTAAGCTGTATGTTTTTATTTATCTCCTATTACATATTAATATTATGATATTATATTAAATGCAGAGTACTGAGGTTTTTCAGCCATGTCATTAAGGACTGCTGTCATGACGTAATGGCATACATTTCAGTTTCAAATGTGTATCCTTCATAACATTCATGCTAATGCATAACCTGTTTTGTATCAACTTTCTGTCTGTCCTCTGTGCAGATGGGATGACACCGGTGCTCAGGCTGTGGTTGATTACACCACATAATTGGTCTGATAGCCCATGCCTGTGTTCATGTAGGATGCATCCAGGAATGGTATCATGCCTATGGAGACTTCCATATGTTGCCTTTGAGAGGGCATTACAGACCTGGTTCCTGATCAAGAGGGGAGGGGGCAGGTGCTGTACATGCACATGTGTACCTATGGGGGGACAAGGGGGTAAATTTTACACTTCACCTGTCTCCAGCCAGTTGCCTATACCGTTGGCATATGTGTATGTGGTGTTATTGACCACAACTACAGAGCAGATATGTGTGTTGCCTCTGGAATTGTGGACACATATCTGGAAGACCTACTGATTGGCCTTGGTGGATGTATCCAGTTTGCACTCAAAGACAGCCTAAGTGTACATCACCTGTGATCTTATTTGTTTGTGCAGAACAAGGTGACATGGCTACCAATGAGGCAGCTGTTCCTTCTTGACCCATCCTGCAATTATTTCCATCGGTGATAGTAGTTGTGTATTGCTGTTGTCCACCACAGGCATTCAGCCTACCTTGAGGGGATTGATGTTGTCCTGTCAGGTATTGCTGAGGCCATATAGCTATGTAGGTGCCCACATAGTATTCTGGTGTGGGCCTGGACACTGCTGCTAGTTCCAGCATATGGGACATCCTTCATATGGGTCTTGCACCTTTTTCTTGCCTGTGCAGGGGACATTATGGAGGTGTGGGGGCTACAGCTTCAAAGACAGTAGGTGGGAATACCTCACTGGACAGGACATGTGGAGACAGCCCAACATGTGGGATGAAGATCCCAATTTCAATACAGATT
The DNA here is from genome assembly GCF_019279795.1 of Protopterus annectens. NCBI lineage: Eukaryota > Metazoa > Chordata > Ceratodontiformes > Protopteridae > Protopterus > Protopterus annectens. The sequence goes on along the minus strand of NC_056725.1, from coordinate 1,549,750,485 downwards.
GTATGTCATTAGTCCTGTTATACACATGGAGGGTTGCTAGATTGACAGGGTTCATCTGGACATGCATTTACTGAGTGACTTGACATCTGACAGTGATATGCTTCTGACATACCTCTCAACTGGCATGTTGTCCACAGAGTGGCCAGATGTTTTCCTGTTATGTTTGGTCATTTCCTCGAACAATGTCTTTTTTTTGTGGTGTCAGTAGGATAATCTGAGGATTGTAGTCGCTAACTATTGACATTCATTGTGTTGCAGACATCATATCCTTCAGGGATGTTATGTTACAACAACACATGTAACCCCAGCTACTGTTTCAGTTTGTAACACCATTATGTGTGATAAGTCCTTCTTTCTAGCTCCCTGTCCCCCAAGTACATCATGCATTGTCTAGATGTCCTGCACTACGAGGTGCAGAGGTATGGCATATCATTAATTACTGACTGCACTCCAATTATCATCCCAGTGAACTAGCAGACTCCTGGCCATGATATGTGGCAGTGGCCAGGAATATGGTTCCATACCCTGGGAATTCTGTGGAAATCTGTACATATGACAGTTATGTATGTCTGGCCAATGTGAACAAACTACCAGGATTGTGTAGTAGTGTTGTGTGTAGATGTTTGTTGGGCAGGGTAGGGAGGGTATTAGATATGAGTGCCATACATCCTTTACCTATCTGACTGTGCTTGCTGCTATGGCTGCTGGCTGTCTATCAGGTCTGTATCCTTGTAGGGGCAGACTGTGAAATGTCATGTAACACCTCAGGATTCTCAGTACACTGTGATTTTGGCCAGTATATGTCAGTGCAGTGTGTGACTGGCAATCAGGCTATGTTTGTTCAGACAGTCATTGTACTCTATAGTTCATTTTGGGTACTGGTAGGTTGCTGTGACTGTGGTGCAAACATTTTTGGGTGGACATTTTTGCACCACTATCTGCTTTTTACTACAGTTCCATCCCTGTAGTGCATGCTATATTTGAATATACATGGGGAATTGCCCAGAGCTGACGTGGGGGAGTGTCATGTTGGTTGTACTGTGCTTCATAAGGTGCTGGGTGACATGTTTGGCAGCTGTCAGAGGATTTCTATTGTGTTACATTCCTGCAGTCATACATCTACACAACCCAGAGGCCTAGACACTGTCCAGATGCATGGCTCATATGTTTGGTCTGTTTCCCACACAGTCATTGTCCTTGACTAATCAGTCAGATAATCTGGGGAATGCAGTCAGTACATGCTAACATCCATTGGTGTTACTGATGTAATATACCTCAGAAAATATATGTGACAACAAACCCAGTAACACCAGCAACTGTCTAAATTTAGAACAGCAATATGTTCAATATACCCCTGTGTTTGGGCCTCTGTCCCCCAATTATATCAGGCTTTGTCCAGATGTCATGCATTGAGAGGTATGTAGTATCATTATTTATTGCTTTCATTCCTGCTATCATCCCAGTGATGTCATACAGCCCCAGAGATCTAACAAGGAAGTGGCTATAGATATGATATGATTGTGGATGGCACACAGGTGCAGTGGTAACGTTGTTGCCTCACAGCAAGAGGTTCTCTGGTTTGATTCTCGGCTGGAGTGCCTTCTGTGTGGAGTCTTCATGTCCTCCCTGCATTTGTGTGGGTTTCCTCTGGGTGCTCCGGTTTCCTCCCATGCATCGGGAGCATTTCTCCATGGGCTTCTGCTGAAAATTGGCTTTGTTCCAATTTGGACTTTCCCAGTTAACAAATAATAAATAAAAATTAAAAAATAAATAAATAAAATGAGTCTTGCGCCTATACATTCTGTGGGAAACTGTACATTTGAGAAGTCTGTGTATGTCTGGCCATTGTGTAGCAGTGTAGTATGTACATGTTACTTGGGCTGTGTAGGGAGGGTGGTACATTTAGGAGGGTGGTACATGTGAGTGTCATGGACCCTTTCTATCTGAATTCAAAAACAAGCAGACAGCACAGTTAGAGAAACCTAGGACTTTATTCTGGAATAAGAAAAGCAGACCGGTTTCAGCCTGAGAAAGCCTTTTTCAATGCCAAAAAATATTGTCATACAACACAAAGTGCCCTTTATATGTATATTATTAACAAATTCACCAATAGAAAATAAGAGACAATTAATGGACGAGCCCATATCAAAGACCATGCCAATATTGCTAATATGAAAATTGTGCATAAAACAAAACACCTTAATAGTAATAAAAATAAATACATTTGGTATTATTCCTAATAATAGAAACAAGAAAATAAACCAAACCCAATGTAAGTGTTAAAAATAAAGAGTAATGTAAAATGTATTAAAGATGTTCATTTAAACCTGGTGGGAGAAGTCCACCCAATCTGACGATCCATTTTTTTCTTTATCATTGAGAAGTTCATGCCATTTCTTCTTAGAAAATGTTTGTCCTTTCACCCTATCAATAATGGTAATGTGAAAACGGGCTGTTTTATGAACTAAAGTGTGTTTATATAATGCATTAGTGGCAACCCTGTTTCTTATGTTGCTTAAATGCTCTGAAACACGCAACTTGAAGGATCTGGAAGTTTGTCCGATATAAAATGCAGAGCACTGACATTCAGCCAAATAAATGACCCACCTGCTACTGCAATTTGAAAATGTCAGTATTTCAAAGACCTGTGTTGTGTTTTTGCTAGAAAATTCCTTGGTCTTTAATACATATTTACAAAAACCACAGTGTTCACAGGGAAAACAACCAGATCATTTGGTGTCATCTAATGTTTGTTGAACTTTATAGTCAGGAGATGGATGTTTTTATAAAAGTTCAAATGCCCCCTATAGTGACACCCCTCCGATAAGAAAAACTACATCTATTATCCAGTAATTCGGCTAATTGCTCATCGAATAATAAAATGTCCCAGTGTCTTTGTACTAGATCAGTCAGCTGTTTGATGTTCCTGCCGAATGTAGTAATAAATCGGACTTTTGATCCATGAGTAGATCTAGACCCCTTATATGTTAATAATTCACCCCGAGACATTTTGCTGACCAAATCACTAGTTTGTGTTAACTGTTTAACTGGATAGCCCCATTTTACAAACCTGTGAAGTGAGAGCCTCATTAAAATGTATAAGATCTGACTCCTTTGTACATATCCTTTTAATCCGCATGTATTGGGATTTAGGAATGTTTTTGATGATATGACCTGGATGACAGCTGGATGCATGTAAAAGAGAATTGGAGTGAAAGGGTTCCTATAAACTGTGCTGGTTAAAGTGCCATCTTCTTGTTTGTTAACCATAATATCCTAGAATGGAATACACCTCTTATCAAAATTCACAGTAAATTGGATGCCCCATTTGTTATCATTTAAATATTGTACAAGCTCCTCTAGATGTACTATATCTGATTTCCAAATCATCCAGCAGTCATCCAGGTATCTCCGCCAGATATCAGTCTCCTCAATGAAAATGTTATGGCTATTGTCATAAATCATAATGTGTTCTAGGTCACCCATAAATGCTCCCCCCATTGCAGTGCCTTGCAATTGTAAATAACATTTACCATTGAAAAAAAAAACACATTTTTAGTTAGGGCATGTTCCACAAGACAGAGAAGAAAAGTATTGAATCCAGGGCTGTATATGCCCAATTCCGTGAGCCAGAATTCCAGTGCCATTAAACCTACTCAATGGGGTATTCTAGTGTAAAGAAAGGTTACATCTAAGGTAGACAAAAAACAACCTTCTTCAATTTGTGAATCAGCAATGATGTTCAAGAATTCCATCGTATCCTTGATCCTGGCCCTAACTGCCTTCAATAAAGGTTTCAAATATTTTGTTAAATAGATGGAAAAAGGCTCTGTTAAGGAACCCCTGCCTGACACAATTGGTCTACCCGGTGAGTTGTAGAGGTTTTTGTGTACTTAGGAAGCAGATGCAGATATTGGGGAGTAGGTTCACTTATCTTAAGATGAAAACATGTTTTTTCATCAATAATGCCTTCATCTACAGCCAAATCAAAAAAAAATTGTCTATTTGATTTTTAAAATGTTGAGTGGGATCAATAGACATACACATATAGAATCTGGCATCATTGAGTTGTCTATTGGCCTCCATTTTATATTGAGACCAGTCCATCACCACTATGGATCCCCCTTTGTCTGCCTGTATGATAACTATGTCTTTCCTGTTCTTAAGTTTCTTTAGTGCCTCCCTCTCTGAGACATTTAAGTTGTTGTTAAGCATACTCACATGTGAGTCATTCCCAAAATGAAGCTCTCTAAGAATACATTTCTGAAAAATCTCCACATGTTTATTCATTGGTGGTATGAAAGTGGAAGGATGGAATTTGAAATTTGCCTCTGTTGGTTCATTGTGGTTTTCTGAATCACTGAAAAATAACTTTAAATTTAGTAGCCTACAAAAAGATAACTAGTCATGAACAAAATTGCTCTCTGATACTACAAAATCAGGTATAAAGTTTAATCCTTTATTTAACAATTTGTATTCAGTTTTAGATAAAACAGCAGAAGATATGTTCAAGACATTGTTTGGACTTGTTTTGGCTCCAATAGTTGTAGCATGGTTTCTTGTGTTAAATTGGGACCGGCCCCTACATTTATGTTTTCTCCCCCATCTTTTTCGATAACCCCTAAAGGGATCCTCTCCATACCCAGAGCACCTTCCCTAGGATAGCAGCATTTATGTGCTGGTGACATCTGAGGAATCTCACAATCTGTTTCTGTATGAGAGGACAATTCCTCCCCAGAACCATCACTGTTTATTTTTTCTAAGGATTGATTTCCTTTTTCTCTTGTATCTTGGGGTGGAATTAAAGTTTTTAACAAATTTAACATTTTTGGTTTGTTCAAAGGGGTGACCCTGGCTGTAATCATGTAAATCCCTATTATATTTGCAGACCTTCTTTTCTTTTAGTCCATTCTCAAATTGTAATAAATCCCCACTTAGTCTCTTGAGATATTTTTTGTATTGGGGTTTGTGTTCATACTGTTTAACCTCCTGACATCTCTTGGATAGTTCTAAATTGAGAGTTTCTACGTGTGTGAAAAGCATGTAAAACTTTTACAAAATTCATAGAAGAGTTGTGCTGTATCTTGGACCAAGTATAAAGTAACTCATCATTGGGCTGACCCACTAGAGGTTTCATCCTGAAACTAAGGCCCCTAGGAGTAATATCCTTCTGAATATAAGCTTTAAATGATCTAGCGTGCCATACACTAGATCTTAGTGCTTTCATGTTTTTAAATATGGCATCAAAAAGGTTTTGACACCCATCTTCAGAACCCATCTGCCCACTACTTATTATTGAATTGGTTCCTTGGGATTCAAAAAATAGTTATATCTTCCTTGCCAACCAATAAACCTTGTAAAATGGTTGTAAGATTCATATTATAAGAATGTACTATCCCCTTGATATTAACCCTGAATAAAATGAACCAAATAGTATAGTACCAATATATCTGTGTGCCTGTTATGCCTTGCTATATATATATATATATATATATATATATATATTAACTTGGATAGATGATATAATGAAATTTTAACCCAAGAAAAAATAAGAATTTTCTTCTAAAAAACAGTACATGAAGCAGGCCGAAAATGAAAATGCAACCAATCTATGTTCAATTCAAGCAGATATATGTATGTATATATATATATATATATATATATATATATATATATATATATATATATATTTGTTAAATTATAAGGAAGTCAAAAATACATATATTGAAATCCCAAAAAGCTAGAAACAAATTTGGTATTGGATTGGTAATGAAATATAATTTCCAAGATGTTCAAATTGTATAAATAATCATATATGAATGTTTAACATTCAATCAAGAAATGTAACATCCACGCCAGTCCAGCAAACATGAATTGAACAATACTTTTTTAGGCAAAGAACATATACGATAAAATATTATGTCCCATCCAAGGCAAATGAGGATACAAATTATAAGCACCATCTGATGAGGCCACGAATCAGTAGAATTTAGATGTTCATTTCCCATTTGTTGTACATGTTATTTCAATGGGCCGAAAATCAGTATATAGAAATAATCTATCCCAGAGACCTTTCTTGTAAAAAGTTCAACACTGCCAGTCTAATAAAGACAGCAAATGAAATACAAAACAGTTTAAGAAACATACATGAAAAGATTGTTGCCTAAAAAGCCCCAAAAGTAATGTCCGTAATGTATGCCAGTCTCAAATGGTGAAGGCGAGCCAAAAATAAGATATCGAACTGCAGCCCAGTTAATGTAGATGAAATAACAGCCACTGACTTATTTCGCCAACTTAAGGAATATATAAAAGAGCCTATGTAGGGTGTTATTACTGTTCCAAATCGTTTATTGCAAATACACAACAAACTGGTACTAATGCTTTGGCAAGGCCAAAAAATAAAGCCCACCAAAATCAAAGTCAAATATATAGAGCTAATCACCACCAACCTTGTAAAGGCATATACCGGACATACATACATACATCTATATATATATATATATATATATATATATATATATATATATATATATATATATATATATATATATATATATATATATATATATATATATATTTCCTTTCCTTTATATATTATATAGGTATAGTTATATTATTTATCTACTATTTCATATATATATGTTTCAACAAACATATATGTGTGTGTGTGTGTGTGTGTGTGTGTCTGTATGTCTATATACAACTCATGAATGATTCCACATAGCTTTCTCCCTAATGCTGTATGCCTCTTTTGCATGGTATGTTTGAAAAATAAACAGCAATGCCTGCAGTTCAGATTGTATAGTGGTACATTGCTCTGACTATAGTGGATAGGGTCATGGGTTTGAGGTCTGGGACTGGTGTTTATTTTTCATTACTGTTAAATGACCAGAAATGCAAGATATGTTTGTTAAAGCATTATAGCTTCTTATAGGTTGAATGGTGTAGTGGTATGTTGCAGCAATTGTGTAACACACCATCCTAGGTTTAAGACTTGGTAGGGTGCTTCTGGTCAGAAGGTCTGACAGATGCAGAGTGATTAAGGCAGTTGTATGCAGGTTGTTCTTGTGTGGCTATACTGTATGGAACACTTGTGTTCATTGGGGGGGGTCACATTTTTTCTAGACTGACATCTTACTTTTGGACCTGCTACACTATCCTGGTTGACAAAAAACAGTTGCTACATAATTTAAGTTTACAAAAATAATTTTAACACTACTTTCCCATAGCAAAAATAAGCTGCCTCTTTTGGTACTCAAACCATGAACACCTGCATATAAAGCTGGGACTCTAACCACTACACTTTCTCAGCTTATAAATTTCATTTCTATATTTGCATTTATTTTCTAGGGGATGTTTAAGCTATGCTAAGCAGACAGCCATAACACACACACACACTTAGCTATGCTTAAACATTCCTTAAGCTTGTAAAAAAAAGTTTATATTATTTTTATATTATTATGTTATATAAGTGAGTCTTGTGGTGTTCTGACAACTCATTGTGGACTGCAATTGTGAATTAATGGCATTCATTTGGCTTTCAGGCTTCTATATTACAGGGACTCCTGCTAATACATATCCTGTTATCTATCAACTTTCTAAGTGTGTGAGGGCAATTTTTCAGGTGTGTCCCTAATTTATTATTTATTCCTACCATCATTTGTGCCTTTGTTAACATGCACTGCTGTGAGGGAATATTGGCATACATTTGCTTTTAGACTTCTACCTTTCCATAATTCATGCTAATGCATGACCTGTTCTCGATCAACTTTCTGTGTTTGTGAGGGCTATATATGTATTTTGTCAGATTTGGGGGGTTTATCCCCTGTTATGTGTGCATTTGCACACATTTTCTGCTTTAGCAGTTTGCAGAAGTGTCATACGGCACTTTAGCAATGCAGTCACAGAACCTGTCACACACACCCTGCATTGCTGTCTTGTTACTGATGTTTATTTCAGTGTCCATGGACACTGAAATAATCATTATTTCATTTCAGTGTCTGCAGACACTGAAATACTGGCATAATATTAGAGTAAATCCCTAACATTATGCCAATTCAACTTTCTGAGTGCAGGCAGAGTGTTCAGTGTCTGTGCATTACTTGGACACGCCCCCTCCACT